>NW_009212439.1:0-17550 GCF_000690835.1 Fulmarus glacialis
TTCTATGATTCTATGATTCTATAACATCAGAATGCCATCTAACAGCTGCGATCGTCTGTTGAACCCATGCTTCTAGGCACAGCAAACCCACCTCCACCATTTTAAGTTTGACATAATTAATAATTCCTTGCACTGGAAAGAGACACAAGGTCACTAAAACAGCATAACTGCTGTTAGTGCATAAGCATCTTATAGCATTGTAATATTACTAACAGCATAACCTGTGAAAGTGTGTAAGCATTTTGTAACTCAGCTAAACAGAGGCACACAACTACAAAGGACCAAACAGAAACTTACGATATTGTTGCACAACAGGGGCTCAAGAAAACATGTGCAAACAGGAAAATGGGCAAGATAAATGAAAAGTAGACAAATAAAGCAGGAAATATGTCTGTTGGAATCAGAATAATCCTGCAGAATAAACAGAAAGGATTCCTGGCAAAACCAGAACAAGTCCTGATCCTAAAAAAGAAAATCAATTACGCTGAGAGCAAATGAGATCCTTCCTATCTTTTTGAGGAGGAGGGTAAGAAGCATAAAATACAAAGGAAAAAATTTGGGGGGAAGTTACTTATTGGGTTCATGCTTTACATCATTAGAGAGGTAAAGCTGCTTCAGTAACTAAGATCATCAAGGACCCAAGCCATCAATGGTAGCTATGCTTCATCAGCTTTGTGGTATTGTGTACTCACAGTTTAGGAAAGCTTGTTAAGGACTAACTGTTTTAATCTTGCGTGATAATGACTCATAACAACTAAGAACTATGTGTATGGTTTATTAATGTCAAACTAGTAAAGCACTGCTTCAAGTGTGAAACTGGCCTGATTTATGTGTCTTCTATACACTACCAACACAGCAATCTTTAACTCCCTATATGATAAATATACACACACTTACATTCAGTTGCAAGTGTCACACTCCTGTGAGCAGAGTTCAATTCCTAGTTCTACTACACTTAACTCCACTATACAGCAGGAGTTGGGTAAATCACCTACTCCTATTCTTTAAATTTGATTAAAACAGGAATACTATATCCTTCCTCCCCTTTCCTTTGTCCTATTTATATTGTGAGCTCTTCTGATTAAGGACTGTCTTTTACTATGCGTAGCATCAACCACCATTGAGGCACGACCTCAGGCTTGTACGTACTATTTCCATCAAAAGAGAAAACTGTAACGCTAATCTGATTTTTTTACAGTACAAGTACATGCTTCTGCAACTACAGAACGACACATTTAATTTCTTGCACAGGAGTAGCTCACTGCTGTGTCTTTTACCCCCCTCCAAGATTGTCATTTTCACATCCTACACATTTTCAATCCTCTTTTATTTCAGAGTCCATTTCAGGGTGGTTACCTGTGTTTCACATTCCCCTCTCCAGCCTGCATCAGGGTCTGGCACCCTCCTCTCACATCACGAGTTTTGTGTGCTTTGTTAACGGAGCACCTGCTTTACCAGTGTCCCCGCTGTGTTTTTTTAACAGCATCCTCTTCTCTCATGACTGTCGTTATTTTGCAAGTCTGTGAACAATTCTGTGTAACCTCTTTTCCCTCAGTCATTCTGCTCCATAACCCTTTTTGTTCTGGGAAGTGAATCACTCTGGATGCTAATATGCTTCACTCTGCTGTGAAGATAGGTGAAGATGAGAATCGGGACTTGCTATTCTGGCATGGCTTAACTCTTCAAACATTGCATGACGCTGTTTGAAAGATACAAAGCTACGGCTATGCTAAATAACAGCAAAGCCTTTCATGTGTCACCTGTTTTCCTTTCAGTTCTCTAATTTCCTATAAAATTGTAAGACTCTACACCGAAAATTGCCCCAAAATAGAATTTTTTGCAAAGTTCCCATACCAGAAAACAGAAAAGGAAACGACATAGAAATGAGAGCAACCTTCAAACTTGACTAATCAGATGACTTACTTCTGCACTAACTTGCCTATTCAAAAATTGAAAGTTTACCTATACAACCAAGAGAGAAAACAAAGGATTAAGATTAAATAATACATTGTATATTCACTAAACACCAAAAGATGCATACAGTGTGCAGCTAATGTATCTTCAGCAATTAAAAATTCAGCTATATGAATATTGCAATAATTTAAGATTTTAAATTATTTATCTCAAAGTGGCAGAAAAGATCACTATTTAAAAATAACATGCAAGATGCAAGTCATGAAAAATTGATGTGAAACAGCAGTCTTTAAGACTTGAGCTCACTTTATGCAAAACTATTAATGCTAAAAAATTCCTACCAAAATTCAAGTCATTGGAAAAAGACATTTTATGACCTGTTCCATCAATTCTTAATCCTCAGTTTTATTCCCTCTGAAGTATACTAGCAACCTGTACGAACTCAAAAAGAGGATAAAGAGTTGTTGCTTAAATCAAATCAGAAAGGAGAAAATTAAATTCTTTCTGAACCACTCCCTTTTTCCTTCCATTTGCCCCTCTAGTCTTTTGTTTTCTGCTACAGTCCCCCTCTCAAATTTCCCAATGAAAATAAATGCCGGATGGCTTTGTGTTAAGTCAGAAAAATCATCTATAACTGCATTTTACTGTATTTTCTGCTTAACATATCCCAACAGTGAACCTAACATTTAGAATCTATCATATCAACATAGTCATCATGATCCAAGCTGCAAATAATAGAGAGTGTCACTGTCAATTTTGCTTTCTCACACTTCCTTCCCTTCACTTCGTCTGATTTTAATAATCCCTGTCAAACCACAAACAGTCCAAATTACCTTCTTGACACAGAAGCTTTCAAGGAAGAGACAGAATCTCAACTTTCATTTAGCGACTACAAAAGCAAGCTGTCCGACTGGACAAATATTATTTCCACTCTTGACAACCTCTACAGTAAAGCATGCTTTTTAATTTTCACCGAAGCTGCCAAGGGTTTGATATAAGCTTCTTGTTTAGCGTAGATTGACTCACAGGATTAGCAAACCAACAACTGTAATTGTGTTTAAAGAAGCCAGCACTTTCAAGTTAAAGAAAAAATTGCTTGCAAAAGGTAACAATTGCATGTCATAAGCTAACTGAATTAAGAAAAAGATTATACAAATAATTTCAATTTCATAGGATGTGTTTCAAGATCATTTTACATTTCTAAAATTGACCAAATGGTTGCTGCTAACATGTAATAGAAATCAGAATTTCAAGGAGGACAACTTTATATTCAACTACATCAGCAACAGTCTAAGAAAGGTTAGCATTTGACAACAGGAAATATGTTCAAGGCAAATAAGCTTCTGCAAAAGGATGTGATCTGTAATCATTTTCCTCTCTGTTGGCTTGCCTTCAAAGTAAGCTTGATAACATGACTCACTGCTTCACATATATCAGTTTAAAAGTAATTGATTTCTCTGATGAGGCACAGTATTGTATAATTAGCATTCTATTTGAAGTTTATGTGGATTATTCAAGGCATAATACATTTTTATATAAAATATTTTCTTCACATAGACACACACCAGTCTCTCTAATCATCTAGAAGTCTACTGCTTCTTACTGTTTTGACTTATTTAAAGTTGCAATCAGGTTTTGAAGTGTTACTAGCTATAAAAAAATACAGAATAACGAAGATGCTTCCTATCAAAAGCCTCACGTAAAGTATTTGTTTAAATAGCTCAGATTGCCTATCCCATGCACAGGCCTAATTTAAGACTAAACAAAGCTGTTTTAAAAGATTCTTTGGTAACTAGTCAGAATACACCAAAACAATAAAAGCCTATCTTTGAGGAATCCATAAAATCACTGTGAAATGTGGAGGTATAGGCCTAGATAGTGGAGTTCCACAGAAACAGAATTATGCTTTCTACTAATACAGTAGTATTTTACTGTTCTTTTAACAGTTTGGGCTGGCAACTGGCTCTCCATGATCACTCACCTTCATGGCCAGACATCCTTCTGCTTGCCTTTTTATTCTGTTTTTCTTGCTAGTGAAAAGTCAGAGTTTTAACAGCTTACTGTATTTTTCTTCTTTAGCACTGCTAGCCAGAGCACAATTTTAATACTCAGCAGTATATCGATTCTACCATATAAGGTCTGCATCAGATTGGGCCTGTATGGTTTTTTTTATTCTAAAAGAAGGACCTGATCAAAAGAGCACTTAAAAGAGAAAAAAAAAAATGTAAGTAACATAGAGACCAATGGTGTTCTCAGTTTTAATTAAAAGGACATTGATTTAAGCCTCTTTAAGTGAAGTGCTTAGTCTTGACTATGTCTTGACTTCTAGTTAACTACCAGTTTGAATCCACAACTCATAACTGGTATCAGCTAGCTTTATGCATTAAAAAAGCACAGATTGTATATCATTTAGGGTTTAAGCACTACCAAACACAATGGAAGTAGGAGATAGGAAAAACATCCGAAGAACAGTATATTAAAGTACAAATATACTGACTGATATGAAAGTGTGTGTACACCACATCTACTTAACGGTGATAAAAATAATCGTACAAAACTAACTGGTGTGCAGTTCTGTAACTATCAGGGAAGCTTTTTTTTTTTTTTTTTAAAGACAGGAGCTTCTTACTAATTCATAAACCATATATAAATGATTTTTTCAACTAGTTGCTCAGTGGTAGCCTTTATCTTCCCAGAGCATCCTCTCTGTATTTCAATCCAGGTTTGTCTTACTTGACAAATTACATTATCAGATGTTACATCTTTATTTCTTGGCAGGAAGTGCAAGTCACAACTATGACGCTACAAAAGCAAAAAAAAAGCAAAAGCAAGTAGCATTTTTAAAGAATATTCATCCACAATACCTTTCCATTGCTGCTGAAGAAGCAAGAAAGAAAAATAAAGGAATAATTATAGTGAAAGGAACTTCCTTCTTCTCGAGGATCTCTTAAATGATACTCTCATACGTCAGACTGAAGGTCCTCAACACAGGGCAACTAGGAGTCCTGCAGCTCATGAGAGAAACATCTCATACTTCATGGTGAAGTTCATTTACCTCTACACTGTTAGTCTGTATATGCCATGGAAATGCCATGTGGCTATGATTCAAGGATACTCATGGAGAACTCTAATACATTCTACCATCTCTTCTGGGAAGATGCTGTGTCAAGAATACTATTTCAAAATATGATAGAGGCAATGGTGTTAAAAGGTGGGAGAGGGAATCATAACAAAATACATTCACACAGGGGAAAATAAATCTATCTTTGGAACCAGACAAGGCCATAAATTAATGTGTAAAAAGGAAAGAAAATCGGCCTATTTGTGATACAGAAAAGTGTTCCTCCTCCCTGAACCTCTTAAACTATTGTAAAGATACTATATTAAATTCCCTAGTGCAGAAAGCACTTAGCCTTTGGTTTCATGATTAAGAGGTCAAGTGTTCATAAATATCTTACAAGTGAACACCACGCAGTGTGTTTTATCTTACATAATTACAACACTCAAATGAGTTGTGCAACCAGCGAAGAAGTGCAACTACAGTGTAAACAATCTGCACTACCTGCCTATCACATGAAATAACTCTTTTGCTTCAGAACAAAACTGGACTGAAAACTAAAGATGTAATTTTTTTTTTTTTGAAGGAGGACTACATTGCAAATTTCTGAAGACAGGGGGACATCACAGACTGAAAAAAAAGAAGTAAAAACTTTTTTCTAGGGTCACATTAACATTTTAGCGAATTTCTTTCTCCTTATATTAATTTTATAGCATTTTACAACTTTTTAAAGTTAAAAATTAATAAGCCATATAAGATTCAAGCTGGAAACTTTTAATACAATCAAATTTTTAAGGTTCAACCTATATATTTTTTAATTTAAATGCCTAAAATAGAATATAGTAACAACTCTACCAGAATATTCTCCAGAAGCATGAGTTGTGACCAAATCTATTTTTATGTAAGAGTTCTACAGTGAACCTTAGAGTTTCATCTCTATCCTATTAATCTGTAAGAGAAATTACGCTTGTTGTGACACAGCCAACAGGAGGTGGTCCCAGCCCAAGATTCCCTTCACCGGTACACCACCAGGAAACAGTGTGGAGGATGTTACAAGCACAAACAAAACATCCAATGAGAAAAGTAGTTAATGGTATGTATTCTGAATAATGAAGAAAGAGTTCAGGGATAGAAAATGGAGGGAACATTTATTGAAACAACACATTTTTCCTAGATAAGCTGGTAATAAGTGACATTACAATATCCTGCCTCATGCTAATCTTTGGAGCTGAACATTATTCAGAAACTTTTAAGTTTGTTCCAAATAATAGAATCAAAAGTTTATTGCTTTGCAAGTGTGTATCATGGAATGGCGTTGAACAAATAATTTGATTTTTAATATCAAGGCAGACTGGAATGATTTTTCCATTTTTTTCTTCTATCACAGTGTGCACCAGCGATAAGTTTATTATAGGAAAAGAACCAAGTGGGCTGTATTCCTCACCACCCCCTATACCTGCATTACCTAACGTAACTCACATGCTCCCAGTCAAATGGCATGGCAAGAATTAAAAACATTGTAGAGCCTACTACTCATACTTCAAATAATCCACTTCTTTATCTGTACTACTGGATGATATAGCTCCCTAAACCACTTCTTCTTGGAATGATTACAAGTTTTTATGCAAGTTAGATTTTTATACTATTATGCACTAATGGCAACACAATAAAAAGAGTGGAGAGAAATAGATTGATTATACTGAGAAAAGAGATTCAGACAACTTGAGAGATAGGCCACGTTTTCTAACCCTTTCTTCACAGGGTCAAGAGAGGTTATTAGGGTTTTCTGTATATTACAGAACAGACTGTATTCTACTCCAAATGTAATAAATATTAGGCACTGTTGCACCTAAGCAAATGCTGCAAATTACTATATGCATTTCAAGAACAGCGCTCTAAATCAGCTTCTACAATAACCATGTAAGTCCTTACTACAAAGGGATACCTTATTCAGACTTCTTACAAAATTCAGACTTCTTACACTAATCCAAAGATAAGACCTATCCATTTCAAAATAGTTAAAACAGCTAGTCATTTTTATAGCTGTTGTAAAGAGATAAGAATTTATAAAATGGTTAATCTGAACAAAGCTTGCTTAGAACTTTTAAAAAATTCTTACATTCAAATGTAGCATCTCCTACATTTTCTTCCATCAATAAAAGTATATATGTATTCTTGATTAGTACCAATAAGCACTTCCTATAAACATCAGAGGTCTCATCTAACCACCCAGTTAGAACTTTTTAAAGCATTTATAGTTTATAGCAAGTCAATTTCAGAACATATCAACGTACAATTCACATAAATACATACCTTCAGTCAATATGTTCTCACTGTAACTGAAATCTTGTTGTTTTCAGTTTTAAGGGACTATGCATAACATTCAGTTAATAGTTCATCAGTGGTCCTATGTAAAAAGAAGGTAGTAAAATTACTAATAGGTAGTATTTGAGGAACTAACACTTTCACAGATAAAAATCCTAACTGCTTAAGTATTACATAAAATTGCTGATACAGTAAGACAGTATGCTTCTTAATAATAGTCCAAGTTCAAAATGTTAAAAAAAGTTTTAACTTCTTTAGGAGTTCAGCTCTTTAGGAGCTTCCATTTCTGCTGATACTTATCATACAAACTATGGTGCTACATAACACATCATTTCACTGTTCCAAAGGTATAAAAGCAATGGAGAGAAGGTATGTACAGGATGGGGAATTAGAAGGCCACAGAATCTCACAAAATAGCATATGGCAGCTATAAGAAATGCTTAGACAAGGTCCACATTGCTCAGTAGTTTCACTGAGAATAATCTACCTTGTGGTCACCCACTTGTAGAACAAGCAACTTAGAAAACAGAAGAGGTGGAAGTTTGAGATGAACATTCAATATATAAAGCGGGCTTGTAAGAAAGATGGAGAGAGACTTTTTACCAAGGCCTAGTGACAGGACAAGGGGCAAGGGTTTTAAACTGAGAGAGAGTAGGTTTAGATTGGACAGAAGGAAGACATTCTTTACTATGAGGGTGGCGAGACACTGGAACGGGTTGCCCAGAGTAGTTGTGGATGCCCCATACCTGTAAGTGTTCAAGGTCAGATTGCTCGGGGCTTTGAGCAACCTGATCTAATGAAAGATGTCCCTGCCCATGGCAAGGGGTTGGATTAGATGGTCTTTAAAGGTCCCTTCCAATCCAAAACATTCTGTGACTCTATAATTCTACGATTGTATTGAAAGAACTAAAGACTGACTGCTGCATCCAGTAGTGGTTGGGGATACTAATGTAATGAATCAAATCAGATAGCTAAAAACTAGCTTGGAAAAAACATGCTACCATCCTTCTGTACCAGCCACTTACCCTGTGCAAGCCCGTTTATCCCCATTTACCAGGCAGCTGTATAAGCACGGATGGTGTCACGAGATAGCTGGCTGCAGTGAGTGGCTGGTGCAGGCCTGCCCACTTGGCCGCAGTGCCAGTTTATGCTAGATTAAATTGACAAAACTATGATGAAAATTATAGATTGCCTTCATGAGACCTACAGACCTTGAGAAATCATCACTACAGAGGAATTGAAAGCATTGTGTTTACACACACATGCTAACATACCTGAATAGAAAGTTCCATTATGTTTAACAGCAACAAAATGGGAAAGCCTATGTAAGAAATAACAGGAAGTATCCTGTTCACCTGCTTTTGTTTCACATCATTTTAAGTAATTAAAAATAGTTTTACAAAGCTTTCTGCATGTACTAAACTCTTGTTTTATTCAGTACTGTGTATTAAAAACAAAGTGGTTCTTTATGAGGAAAAGAATCGGGAACTCTTAGCAGTTTTAGCTGAAGTATCCCAGGACTAAAGTTCCTGTAACTCAGAAGTTCTGTAGAAGAATCAGCAAAGACAAGAGCAAAGGAAGTTTAAAAGACCTGCATGTAAGTTTGACAATGGGATAGCCCCTGTTCTTTGACCAATACTTTCACATCTGTATTTTAAATGAAGAGCAAAGCCAACGAAGCCTGTACTTTTTGCAGGCTTTTATTACTTTTCTGAAAACAGAGGCTATGCAAAAAACCATATTAAAAATGACAGTAAGGTTGTAGCTCCAGCCCACAAAAGCCAAGAAATTTAAAGTTAGTCTGACATTCAATCCTTAAATCATGCAGTTGTGCTTCCTTTTTAAAAAGCAACAATGCAAGTTAATGACAAGTTGTCAGCCCTAACGTTGAATTGCCTGAAGTTTGTCATTTGGTGTTTGTGTCACAACCTTAATGTTATTTAAATGTAGTTTTTAGTATCTATTATTTAAAAAGGTCTACTTTACGACAGCAAAAAGCTTTGATGGAATAAACCTCAAAGTACACTGTAGTGCTGGTATGCCACTTCATTAGAAGTAGTGCATAAAACATATGCTGTTGACAAATCTAATTCATTAAAGGTGAGGTAGATGCACTTTAAAACAACTGCATGGCATCATTATCTACAGATCCTTTTATAAATTATTCTTCTTTTCCCTCTTGACTGAACTTGTCAGTGTTCCCCTTTCACACTGTGAATGTTTTTGCCTTAAAATTCAATACCTTCAACATGTTTGGACAAGTTAAGTAAGCAGCGTATTTGCTAAAACTGAAATTGTAAGCAGAAACATTCACACTGATTACTTCACCTATATTAACTAATGAGGAATAAAATTAAGCAACAATGCATAACAGTTTCAGCTTTATCAAACATAAAATTTAAAAATGAAGAGAAGAAGAAATTACAAAGCACAACAGAGTAACATCCTAGCAGCATTTTGCATTGCCATTCAGATGACTTGGATTTGATATCGAATTGAATTCTGCAAGAGAGAAGATGATCAGGCACATCACAGAGCTGATGTATTTGGTTATAAAAGGAAGAATTGCCAACTATATTACTTTTAGGTAAAACCAACATTGGTATTGGAACTAAAGGCTATAGAAGTGTACAGAAATAAAGTTAAGCTGGTATTTGAAGCATAGCCCATCAGGGTGGTGGATTTCTTGAGCAGCCTTCCAACACATGTAACTAGTCAAAAACTGATCAAACTCCATCTTAGAATATTGTTGCCTATGACAACACGTACATTTTTCTCCTCAGCCCAGAAAGACTGAAGTCCCTTCTACCACTGTGGTCTTTAAAACCCAAATCACAGTGCAGGAGCTTCACTGAATCGATTAAAAAATAAAGTGAAAAAGAATGCTTTTGAGGACTAAATATAACACAAGTTATGGTTAAATCCCACCAATCACATATTCAGCAAAATTCTAAACTACACTGTATACAGGGAAACTGGAAAAAAAAAAATCACAGATTCTTAATCAAGGATTTTTTCTGCAACATATTTTCCTTTTTAATTCCTTATAAAGTGACCTAAATCTATCCATTAAAAAAACAAATACAGAAATTTTTGCATAGAATGCATAATCATACTTCAATATGTCAATTCTCTGTACAAATATTGTGTAATGAATTAGCTGGATTAGCAAAGAATTTTGCCTTGTTCAAGAAAAGTCCATATATAGCACATAATATCATCCTACATATTTCTATACAGACACATGTACACATACACATTTTTAACTAGACGCAGTGTCGCACATTAATTCTATATTGTCCGTTACAGAGACAAGCTAATTCCAATATAACGCTTATCCTGAAAATTTAAGAGGTAGATATTTTGCTTAGAAAAAATTGGCATATGAGTAACTTAAAGATGGAAACACCTCCGAATTCACCGAGGCCTCTTTTATGCCTCCATGGATTGCAGCAAATCAGTTTCTTCAAGCAACTCTAAACGTTTAAACTAAAACCTGTCAGATTAATTTATCACATTTCAAACAGCATCTACCATTTACCTCAGAAGATTTACATCATGTATGTCCAATAGGCTACACATGCAATTCTCCTAAATAGTCTCCCCATTAATCCTTATCCTGCTCTTTTTTTGTTTTGTTCCCTCTCCTGCCGTACTGTCTTTACAATCCCATGAGTGGAACAGTCATATTTGTTTAAGCCTTCCGCCACCAAAACTTGGGAAGAGTTAGCTGCAGACGGACAAGAGTACAGAGGTATCTCCACTCGAGGAGACACATCTCAAAGGCCACCTGTCTCCAGAATCCTTTATTCAAAATCATTCCACTTACAACGTTCTTATTACTGAGAAGATCCATATCCTATTGACTGCTGGTACTAGCAACTCTTCTTGTAAAGTCATTTCTTAGATTCTGTGAAAGGGGCTTCTGCTTATCTCTAAACAACAGGGAAGTAGGACTTTGGGTACCTAAATTCTACTATGGTCTGCCTAATAAACCTTTGAGGATGCAGCTGGGAGTGGGGAGGCAGGAAAAAGAGAGAAACAGGGCTGGCATCCTTAGAGAGTTTACACTTATATAGAAGAGCCCATAATGCCTTCCCAAAGGAGGCTTTCGTGCTCCCCAACATTTCCCAAAAAGATACTCTGTTCCCAGTCAGGGATTTCAGTCCTGCTCTTACTTCAGCCTTTACTGATGATCATTACGAGCAATAATGTTGCTAACCACACAGCCCTTCTGTCAATACTGGCACTCCAGATGGGAGAAACCGCTGACAGCAAAAACCTTCTACACTAATAAATGTCATTACTTGATTGGGAAAGTGGAAGAAAAGAGGCAGAGACCTTATCTATGTCATTGCTTCAAAGGAAGTCTTTTATTCTTCTGTGCACAAGGGACTGCCGAAGCACCCCTTCTGCAAAAGGTCTAGCCACTTCTTCTGCAATCCTTAGGTTATTTTCAGGAAGCTATTTGGAGGACCTCACCAATTCTCATAAAGCTCCTGGGACTACAGATCACAAAAGGACATTGCTGTCTCTTTCTCTGAAGGAACACTTCACTCATAGCATAGAGTGGTATCTCTGGATGGGAGAATGACTTACATGTCTTATATCTGAGTATGCCAAAGCTAACTAGAATCACACAGTAATCCTCACAATAACAAAACTCCACTTCTCTTAACTCCCAAGTCCACAAGTGTGATGGGAAACAATCAGTCATTAAGCAAAACTTCTTGTTCATCCAAATGAATTCTTCACAAGACTCAGTGAGAAAAATAAAAATTATGGATGGTCAGCTTATTTTGCATTGAAACAGACCTCAAAGCCTACCTGAAGAGAAAGATCGCCACTTTCTTACAGCAATAGGTTACTACATGAATATGAACTATTTTTTGCTATTACTCTGACAGTTAATTTTGGATTTATTCTTTGGCAAATGCTTTCTGCTTTTTGAGTCTAGTAGACAATGATTTCTGATAAAATAAAAAAAACATACCAATGAACACATTATTTTAGTACTGAGTGCTTCTGCTACAGTATTCATGAGACACTAAAAAGAGACACCGATATCCCAAGGTAAGTTGCCTTCGGCGGCGACCTGGAATTCTTAGGGATGGATGATGAAGTTGTAAGAATACAACAGTTATCTGCAAGATCTGCTGATAACAGGGGTTTCACCTTAAGGGACAACTGAACAGTTACATGGAACCACTACGATACTCTGTTAACCTCATCTTAAGGAACAAATGTATGTCTGATACTTATATACGTCACAATTTTATATAATCTTCCAGTTACATATTGATAAAATACATAGCTAGAACTGTAACATACCGTAGGGTATTTTGATACTAGCTTGCTCTTCTTGTACCTTCATTATCTTCCCTATTACAATTTATGCCATACTTCCTCCTAACTTCTTTTCAGTATTTTTCTTTCTCCTTCCATCCACAACCATCTGCACCTTTTGCCTGCCCTCTGTACTGACCTCAAGTACAGCGAACAGCAGAGAAGGTAAAAAGCGTACATGCAACATGTTACCCCCCTGGTTACATCACGTCTAACATGATTTTCTAATGCCTGTGAGCCAGGGTTCATGTTTATCTGCATTGTGGGGCATCAATCATGCTTTTGGCAGTTGCCTCATAGGAAATAAAACTGTTGGAAGAGAGGGGTTATTACAGAGAAGAAACCAATCTGGAATATTCTGAGTATATACATTGCTATTTAACAACATACAGTTATTAAGAAAAAATTGTGGTTTCTCCTACCGATACACACATCCACAATTCTGACTGCAGTTACTTAGGGAAGAATAATACACAAAAGACAAAGAAAATGCACTTTAAAACACACTCAAAAAAAAAAATCAACAAACACAATCTGAATGAGCTTATATGGATTCTCAAAAAAAAGAAGGTGAAAGGACTTTGATGAAGGCAAATTTGCTGATCACATCAGAATGGACCTCCTATGTAGGAGAAAATATTAGGTGGTCAGTGGTGGAGTTAGGTCAATTAAGTATTCCAGGCAGGTATAGCGGATTTAGGTCAGGGCAGGAGAACAGTAATAAGATTAAGAAAGAAGGTCCAAGCAGCCAGGGACTCGCTTATGTCAGGCAAAGACAAGAAACTTGAACTTCACGTGGTAGGAAAGGTAAGTATTAAATGCAAAATGAAACCATTCCACTACCTATATTTTAAAAGAAAAAACAAACAAACAAAACCTTATTCCAAGTCATGAGTGACTGAAAGTGCACTAATGAAGTGCATTTACGGAAGAGTTATTGAACAAGTTGCTGAACGCTGTTCTGTGCTCTCCACATTTCTCCTTCAACACTGATTTGCTGACATACATTAATGGAACGTGAGTTGGCAGAAGGGCAGATGAATGCAAAGAGATAAGGAGATAGGCTGCGCTTACACTGATCAGAAAAAGAAAAGCTCTACATAAGAAAAATGGTTACATGGAAAGAAAACAAATGATACCTCCTGAAAAGACCATAAAGAAGTTGTTTTTAAATATAAGTACAAAGTTATGATAACTGAGAGTTTACATAATCAGTAAGGCTTGAAGAAAAGCAATTTTCACAATGCTTGTTCTGCCATTCCTATATTCTTCAGCTCATGAAAGAAACTACAGGTACATTTAAGAAGAACGATTATCATTAAGAAGCTGTGCTAGCTTCTGTGGATTTATATTATGTTTATATTATTTCCGATTCTTGTAATCTCTTATCACTATAGAAGAAAATTTACATTCCTTTGCTGTTTCGACAAGCCAGAGTCAGTGCTTCATATTGAAGACAAACTTAAAAAATTAACTTAAAACAGGGCACAAAGTTAGATTTTTCTCCACATGAAGGCAGTGTGGAGACACTTCATACTGTTTTAGCTTTTATGACTGACTTTTCAGCGTAGCTTCTGGGTTTTTTTTACAAAGCTGTGATTACTAAATGTTTGACCAAAATTTGCCTGTGGCATTGTTTTTTTTTTTTTTGTCAAATGATGTTGAGCAAGTATACACACATTATGTTGAGGCAATGTTAGAAAAAAGCTCTAATGAATAATTTTTTAAACTCTGAAATTTTTAATCCATCCACTGATAAACTTCTTTGCATGATGGAAAATATTTTAAGCATATAATGCAAAATATCTTCCACTAGATAAAAAAACCTGTCAGACCATATTTCACAATGGAAAAGATGTTTATGCGTGAATTGTATCACAATTACTGCAAGAAACTACATATCGTTTTCAACATAGGAAGTCAAAAGGCTAGTGAGGGACATAAAACACACAAAAAAACCCCAAACCCTAAGTTGCAAAGTTGAGGATAAAGTGGTAAAGGCTTGCAGAAAGAGGTTGTGAGATTTAAGGACAAGGTTCAAGTGATCACATTGATCATGGCTACACCAGTGAGGCCTGGAGAAAAATAACTGCACATATTATATAAAGTAAAATAGCTATCCACGGGAAAAGGTAAAAAGGGAAATTTCAAGGCAAAAGACATGGTGGTAATACAATTATGTGTAGAACATAAAGGAAACAAAAAGTATAAGATAGAAAGCGAGAACAGTGGAATGAAAACGAAATTTTTCTTTTTTTGTCTCTCTAGGAAACAGAATTAAGAAAGAACCAGTTACAGAAGTCTGAAAAAGATGGGCACCTGAAACACTGTAAGTAAACTCTTTTTGTCAAAGCGTAAAAGAAATACTTATTTCTTTGATCTTGGCTTCTTAAAGAACTGAGGACATGGGAGCTGTACAGCCATTCTTCATAGTCCTTAAAATGTAATTGGAAACTTTGTAAGTGAAATATCATTTGTGTGGCACTGAGTATCACTTCTGAATTTTTATAAAAGATGTCACATATATTGTAGAAGAGAAAGTGTAAAAGTGGGTATCCATTTAAAACCTAGAGACAAACAGCTTGAATATAGTTTATAATACCTAGCAACTGAACCATGTATTTGACAAACACATTAAAAGAACAAAGAAACCTAGAGGTACTAAAAAATATGCCAGTTAAAAAGACTGCTCCCTAGACCTATGAGACCTAATATTAACCCTTGTAAATAAGAAAAAACATAATGAATTAAGAGATAGCTAGCTACTATAATGAGATCACAAGGATGGACAAGAAGAAAATACTTTGGGCTTATTATGAAAAAATAATAGAGGGAGAGAATAAGCGAAATCCAAACATCAGATATCACTAAAATGAAGGTAAAAACATGTTCTCAATTTCTTAAAGCTACACTTCAGTAACAATGTATTTTAAAGTTAAAATAGACATGAAATGTTTGAGGTATCAGTTATTTTGATTCCACATGTTTTATATGCCAGAGACAAGGAAAAACCAAAAAACTAGAAAATATTTAATTCTCAGAGGTAACAAATGGTCATCATACAAGTGTGCAACTTCTTCACTAGTAGCTAGTTTACAGTATTGCGTGCTGAAATTTACGGTACTGTATGCTGAAGACTTCTCCAGCCTGTTAAGAGCCTGTTAAGAGCCCTCTGGCATAAAACTGTTATTAGTTACTAGTTAAGTAATGCTTAGGAGTTAGTAGTAGTTAATAAGAACTAAATTGTTAACTTTAAGAAATACTAATCCAAACATTATTTATTTCAGCTTTACCAGAGTAAATAAATCCAGAATTATTTATTCATGTGAACTGTGTTCCTAGTTTTTAAATAAGATAAATTTTGATTGTCAAATAAAAAAAAGTATTTAGGGACAATAGATTAAGTGTGGTCTAAACTTTAGATTACATTTTATAAAACAAACACAGGTTTTTGATTTTCTGCACTACAAGAATTAAAATGAATACCTTTACAGTGCTGACAACTCAATAGTGAAGGTATAAAGATGATGCAACAGGTACAAAATAGAAAATGCAACTAATCTTCATTGTCAACCAAGAAATGCAAGCAATAAATACAGTTATTTAACTCTGAATATTCAAGTGAGTGTTTAAAGATTTTATAGCACCACTTATGTAAAAAACTAATTACAGCGGTTGTTGATGGTTGTTTCTTCATGCTTGCATACAAAAATACAGCTGTTAGGGAAACAGAAGATGTCAAAAACTTCGGTAAGCATTAAGGGTACCAGAATACTTTATAAAGAGCAACACAAGACCCATCTGAGGCCAGGCAGAACTATTTTTCCATTTTGATATTTGGGAAGCTCAGACAGGTTTAAAACCAAGTGTCCAATGTGCTGCCACATTTTAGATGTCTGAAGCTAGGTGGTTTTGGTTTTCTTTCCACAGGAACACCTATGTATGCATTGCTTCTATTGATCTAAGCTGCAGTGACAAATACTCAGCACTTGTGAAAGTTTCGCCACACATTTCTCAGTTTACAGGTCTTAAATATGAAACAGCTACCTCAATGAGTACAAAGGGACTTGTCCACTATCACGTCAGAATTTTACGGAACGGGAGAGAGTAGCATTCAGTTTGCTAAGGAGGCAGTTCAATCATGGGGTTTTTTTCCTCAATCAGGATGCGTGCCTTCTACTCTCCAACTGTATAAAAAACGAATAAAAAAGAAAGTGTTCTACAAAGCTAATTTTATTCATTATAAAGCACTAACAGATTTCTTGTGCGCTATCCATTCGATGCATTACATGACTCAGGAATCAAGTCAAAAGTCACCTCTCAAATACAAAAGGGACCAAAGTAAAGGTTCACAATCATAATCTTGGCATTTCTACACTTCCAAATTCTAAATTGAGTGCTTGAGGTACAATTTGAGTATTATTTTGACTCTTCATGTTGCTTTGTAATTTAAAAAAATCAAACACTGACTTCCATAAAGAAGAGTCAGTACCAAATTGATCAGCGGGGCAGGAATCCCTTCACCAAAATATGTGGCTTGATTATCTGGCTGTAGCAATACCTGGTCATCTTCCCTGAGGATCAGCCATCATGTGGCACAAGACACTTTGAAAGTTTCTCTGAGATACAGAGAAAAGGGCACTGGGGATCAGAAATCCCTGGTCCCTTTCCTGACTCCCACGGACAGCCTGTTCCAGAGGGGGGACACTTCAACCTGCATCTACATCCACCCGGTTTCTCTGTCAGCGTCCTCTACTCAGCGAGGTCTCTCCCGTCTTCCAGCACACACCCCTACCAGACTCTTTTAACTCTGCCGAGCGGCAGAAACGGTGATGCCGAGAGACTCCCAGGCGGCCCCGGCGCGTTTCCCAGCTCACCCTCCGCCACACGCCCCCAGCCTTCCCCCC
>NW_009212440.1:0-4521 GCF_000690835.1 Fulmarus glacialis
CCGTGCTGGGTGGTGCTGATCCCCTGGTTGTCCCATACATGGCTTGTGAGCGCCCTCAAAACGAACCGCTCCATAATCTTCCCCGGCACCGAGGCGTGTAGTTCCCCGGATCCTCCTAGTTTATCAGCTCAGTAGGACTAAGCCTAGGTAGTGCCTGGTCGGGAGACATCATGAGGGTGCAGCAGGGATGCCCGTGGTGTCAGAGAGCCCTTGAGTTGGCAGCACACCCGTGTCTGTGTGATGCTGTGGCTGCTGATTGAACTTCGAGAGAGTTTTAATCTGTGGTCCTCATCCTCTGTGATTGCTAAAGAGCTTTGGGCTCTTCCAGGAACCCGATATCAGCTCAGCTGGCTGCACTCAAATAACAGATTTTTCTACCTAAACCTGGGTGCAGTGTCGTTAGGGATTTATTTCCCTTCCTTCTTTGTTGATAGGCTATTGCAACCGCATGTTTTACTTCAGTGTGGCTTTATGAAGCAGATTGCTTGAAAGAGTGGTGTGCTGGAAGGAGGGTAAAATCAGCTTTATGGAGCTATTGTTGGTAGTCTGGGCCATGAGGTATCTGGCAGCTGATGCCAACGTATGGGTTTTATTTAAATTTAACATAATAGTGAATCATGTGAATGAAAACATGATGTACTTATTTTAAATGGGAACAGTGACTACATTAGTATGCATATGGGATGAAACCTGAGGAGAAAAGTTACTGAATTTTTTCCTGGCCATTAATTGGCATTACCTGAAAATTTTACCAGAATCTCAGGATTTCTTGTGTTACTAACAGTAGGAAATAGGACTTAGTACTTGATTACTAAGTCTAGGATGTCATAGAATTAGACCTCGTGTATGTGTAATGAATTGCAGTTGTTTATTATTTCATTTGGCTAATGCATAGACTAATGCAGAATTCACAAAGGCAGTTTTAATAAATGCCAGAAATAGGCACAGCAGGGTTTGGTTTTTTTTTTTTTAACATAAAGAGCAAGTTACTTTCTGCAGACAATTACAGGCATGTAACATATGGGGAATTATGGAATGAGGTCTGCAGATGCCCTGTATTTATTTCAAAGTTCATATGGGAAGCATTTATCTTGCTTCTTTGTGGATAGACATTCCTGTGTAATCTGCTCTTTGGCACCGACACCGAGGGTCCTGCGGGGCTGCCGCGTCCCCCACCACTGACACAGCCCACACACAGCCCTACGTTTGAAAAATATTCGCCATTTCATTGTCTTATGATCTCCTTGTAAGGTAAGAGGTAGGTGATGCTTGGAAATACTGGATTTTATAGGCATTAAGGTTGAAGAATAAGAGAAAATTGTAATTACAAACACAAAGTCCAGTCAACGGGTCAACTTACCCTAGGAAGTTATGTGAGCTTCTCTGACAGCGATGCCAAGAAACAGGTACGCATTGCCTCTCAGACACTAATAAAAGTTCCGTGCTGGTAATTTGCGATGCACTTGCCTTTCCTTCCCCTCCTACGTTGTGTAGCCCAGGAGAAGTCAGCAGATGGGATTTTCTCTCCCAAATGAGATGCATCTCTTCTCTCCAGCCTTGAGAGGGGAAGGGTGTTCATTTTATAAAACACAGGCAAGTGTTTAAAAATAAGTCAGTGGAGTGTCAGCCAGTGCTGGCTGGTGATGTGAGTTTTGATATTGCAAAAGATAAAAGCAGATTTGGTAAAATTCTGTTTAGTCCCTGAAGTCTAACCAATACAATAATCAAATCACATACAGTTTACCAGTCTTGAATACAGTATAGTTTGCGGTCACCATCTTTTTTTGTTTGGCACTAGCACACAGAGCCCTCAGTCCAGGGTCAGATCCCTGCTGAGGCACGTACTGAGAGTGATAAATTTGCACTGATTAACATCTTCTTCCTGGAGCCTTGCAGTCACCTTAAATATATTGCATTTATTGTTGTTGTCATTAGTTATTTGTACTTAGGTAGTGTTTATGAAACCCAGTCATGTATCAAGATCTCATTGAGTTAGGCTCGTTACAAATAAACAATAAAATGACACACTGCTTCACAGACCTTACAGTTAATGACTTAACTAATTACTCTAATTAATCTGTGCAAAACCAGGAGAATTTGCCATGAGACCTTTTTGAAAAATTAATAAACATATATTGGCCTTTTTTCTGTCAGATACTCTCATCCTGAGGTTTTTATCTCTCGATTATTTGGGAACACAAGAACAGCCATGCTGGGACATCAAAGTGTAGCCAACAATGTCCATTAGCCCTTATTTACTCAAAGTACCTTCTAGCGTCCACTTACCTCCCGAGCCAGCGAGCAGGCTGGTGTTGAACAGTGCACAGTGGTTGCTCTTTGGATTTGCAGGGAATCTGCACATGTTGGCGGAGAGGAGGGTGAGGTTATTTTGGGGGGTGTGTTCGGAGCACGTTGGCTTTGTAGCACGCGTGCTGTTTCTCTCTTTCAAAAGAATTGGTGCGGGAACAATTGATTTTTGAGGCCGGTCTAGTTGAAATGAGCACCACATTTCTTACAAAAGTACATGTATTGAAAGTATGACAAATTATTTGGCCTAAAAAACATGATACTCTCTTTCTAAACGTATCATCTCAGGAATCTGACCTTTTAAAAAGGATTTTTTTTTGTTGGTTTTTTTTTTGTTGTTGGTTTTTTTTAGCAAGTTATTTTCTAGTAGCTCAAACTACATGTGCCTCTCTTGCCAGCCCCATAACTATACCCAGTTTGGAACTGAAACCTTGAGAAACACAAATATATTTATTATTTTTGTGCTGTATTTTTGTGTCTTCTTCCCACCTTCCCTTCCCCCCCCAGCATAGATCGTTAAGCATCTGCATGCACATAGGAAAAAGCCTGGTTCAAAGTGCTACTTATCTGCCTGGGACCAAAATTAGGTTTGTACATTCAAGAAGTGATGAGAGGTACAAGTAGGTAACGGGAGCGATGTGTCACAGAGAAAACTTATCTTGCGTCTGAAATGAGATTCAGTAAGTATTCAGCTCCAAATGGTAGCGACCCTCAGCAAATTGGTCAGCTTTAGATAAAAAGGAATGTGTCTTAAGGCTTACTGAAATAAGGTGAAGGATCCCCGTGAAGTCAGACTGCTACGAAGCCATTAGCAACTTAGGTTCAGTAGTTCAGGTACTTGTTTTAATCTGTAGAAGAACGTATGGAGAGTAATTGCCAATATTGCAGTGCCTTCAGGTGCTGTCATGCAGGTTGCAAGCCGTGTGTCCTTCTACCCAGGGATCTCGACTTCGGTTTGTGAGGCATATAACTTACTTTTACTCATGCAAATCAATCTAATGGCTTGCTTTTAAGTTCATGTGGAGCACAGCAGGGTGCCAGCAGTGCGTCAGGTTCACAGGTCCCTTCTGCGTTTCCCCAGGAAAAGCTCTCTCAGAGTCATGAACTTAAACTGAAATTTCAGATTTAAAAGTCCTGCAGTCTTTGTTTCAAGCCCAAGTACATACCTGAATGATGCTAAATCAGCACCAGCCTCTGAGCATGTTTAACTTGGTGGTTTGGAGTCTGGATTTCTGGTGGTAATATATTTCTATCAATAGTTTGAAAACTAAGTAAGAGTGTATCCAGAGGAATAAATCCAGAGCAGCCTGACATTACGCTTAGCATGGTTACGTAGAATAAAAGGCTTTTGGTACCCAGGGTTGTCTGCTGGTAAACTCGTGGCAGATTCAAGTGAGAAGGATCAGCCTTGAGGAAAAGAGGGATGAATGCTGTCAGCCATTACACGCTTTAGTAGCAACGAACACCAATATTCCCATCTCTGATGGAAAGAAGGTGCTTCAGCATGTCGGTGTCACTGGAGGATGTTTCTGAGGACCTTGAACATGTGTAGGGGTGAGTTGCCCAAGACGAGGAGTGGATTGTGGTATGGAAGGCGTAGGAAAAGGGAAAGGAAGGGCTGGGTGACACACAGGGTAGGGTTTGTGGATGGGGGTCCAGGGCTGTGGTCTGGAAAGCCACTTGACTGCGGGGGTGCAGGGAGGACCGGGAGTGCAGGGTTATTGTAGCAGTGCCTGGTGATCAAAGTGGAAGCAGAGGTGTGAGCTTCTGGCATGATTGAAAACTTGACACTGGAAAAGCAGTACTGAAGAGCAAGTGCTTAAAATACTTTAGTCTTCCACATTCCACTTTGAGAGTGTGTACTGTAAACTAAAAATTTAAGCCCAAAAGATTAGTTAGGAGAGCGGCTCGCTGCTCTCCTTGCCTTTCCTCACTTCCTGCTCAACGTTTCTGATTCTCTTTGAATTGTAGATCCAAGTTGCTCTTGGGTGTTGTCAAAAGGTGATATATCCTTAATAAGTAAACATGGAGAAATGAATGTAATGCTTTTGTTTTTTCTCTTGACCCGCATCTGAAGCGGGAGCTGTGTTTTGCTCATAAATAAATAATTTCCCCAAGGAGAATGCAATCTCTGCGAACTTGGGGTGTGTGGGAGGCTTTGTCGTCGCAAGTGGGAAGAAAAAAAGTGGCAGATCCTGGAAGGATGTTTTTGGG
>NW_009212440.1:4552-31882 GCF_000690835.1 Fulmarus glacialis
AAACGATCCCCTTCAGCCCTCGTGTAAGTCAGGGGAGAGTGTGACCCTGTCCTGCTAGAGGAAGGTGTCCCCAGTTTAGGTCCTCAGCTCCCTTTGTCTACCCCAAGCTCCTAGTAAGGTGTGGTTTTCATTCTCTGCTGTAAGCATTGGATTTGTAATCATTTTGGGGCTTGTAAAGCAATACCCTCCTTTTCTGAAAAGAGCATCTTTTTAGGGCATCTTTTCCACAGCATCTCCAGGACCTGCTTGAGCATGAAGGGATGGGGCTCAGGATTTGGCAGCTCGATGTCCACGGCATTTTCCACTGGGAATCTGATTCCCTGGTAAACCTGACCTGCAAAGGCAAGGAGCTGCTAAATGAGGTTGGTGACCCTGCGTATCATACAACAACCTTTTTTCCCCCTTAAGTCCTTTAATCTGCTTAAGGGTGAAGAGGGCAGGCTTTGCGAGGTGGGTGTTAATTGCATTTTTCCCTAGATAGGTGGAAGAGTGAGAGGAAGATATAACGCACTGTTTGAGTGGTTGCAAGATACTTTCCAAATTGCTTAAGATGATGAATTTGGGGATTAATTAAAATATAGCCTTAACAACTTCTCTTTCTCCCTGCCTGTCTAGAACAAGCAATGGCAAGGCATTTACATTTTTTTTTTAACTGTAAGTATCGACACAAAAAGAACAGCTGATTTCTGTATGCTGCGGATCTACAGGGTTACTCATTAGCACAGTTTTTAAGGGTGAGTTCGTTTATTTCATGGGAATCTGGGTGGGAGTCTCTGGCCTGATCTTGGCTTCTCCAGGGCAGGATCCAGCCATGACGTGGCATGGGGTGTGCGGTCCTGGGGGCAGGAGGTGGCTGGTGGGGGGCAAGGGCTGAAGTGTTCAAGGGGTGTAGTATAGAAGGGAGACTGCCCTGATCAGCAGGGGCTCTAAGGGACGGAAATAAGGTGAAGGCAGGATGAAGAGACAGAAGAAGAAAGTACGTGTGCTAGAGGATGGGAGAGAAAATGGAGATGAAGACTGCACCTGCATGGGAAGTCGAGGCACCATATGGCAAACACAGGGCAGTTCCTCCCGGGGAGGAGGTTTAGCAAAGGCCACATTTTGTGAGACCTCTTACTTTCTACTTGGGGAGCAGAAAGCAAAGTGACAAGCGTGCACTGTCCCGACACTGCTGGCGCTGGACACATCCCTGGGGTGTGTGGGAATCTCTGCCACAGGGCAGGAGGCTTATGGAAGCTGGTCCATGGACACACCACACACCTCAGTCCTTGCTCCACCCCTGGGGGCTTCTTGTCATCATTTTAATTGAATGCATTGCTCTCAAAAAAAGACTGCAAACACTCCGTTTTTGCGAAAAACAAAATCCTGCCAAGCACTGTAGCAGTTGAAGCTGGTGCACTGGATTGATCTGGTCCTTCAAAATCAGCTGTGCAACCTGGGGGTTGGCTCTCGGAGTGAGGAGGTCAAAGTACAGCTGCCGTGCGATCAGTGCTCAGGTGTTACCATCATTTGGTGTTGGTCACTCAAGAGGCAGGGCCTCTGGAGGAAGCCACCCTGCCATAGTGGCCTGTCCTGAGTCAAGTTCCTCACCCCTTGGAACAGACTGTCTTCTGCAGGATTCACTTTAGGATTTGAGCAGCTTTTACTGCTGTAACGTAGCCCAGATTTTTGTTCTGGAGGCAGTAAGCTCTTTAATTTCACAGGGACTCAGATTCTGTCCCTAAACACTGATCTTTTCTGGCTAAGTCACCTTGGACAAATTATTTTCTGTGTTTGACCATCTAGAAAAGGAGTGAGGTATGTTTTCTCTTGTGTCCTCTTGGAGCACCAAATACAATGGGACCAAGACCCTGTTGTACCGTGTACCCTGTGTACCAAGTGTTTTACGAAAAGAACAAGGACAGTCCTACTTCAGGTAGCTTAAAAATCTGAGTCATATATTTAGCTCCCTCTCAGGAGTGCTTTGAGCATTAATTATGTTTTTAAAGCACTTAGTGCCTATCATCAGAAGCTCCCTATAGAAACACAAAGTTAAATAGTCACAGATCTGGGGCCTCTTAGGAATTGTTCCCAATGCTGTACAGCATAACCATTCATAAATTTGCATTGATGGTAGAGAGCAAGCTCCAGTTCTCCTTCCTTGAGACCCCTGTCTGACAAAGCATTCAAGCTTCTGCTTTAAATAAACACTTGAATAGTTTCACCGAGTTAAGTAACTTGGGTTTGGTAGCAAAGTACTTGAACTTAAACAAAGCTCTGCCTTCATCACATAGAGACTAAGACATACTAGAGCAATTCCGGGTTGTTACCTAAGAGGTATCTATTGTGCTCGTATATTCATTACAATACTACATATATTACATAAAACACCTTGGATCCATTGATAGTGGGTGTTTTTGGAGAATGCAAATGTGTACAAGAATAAAGGCATTGCAGTGGAGAATATTTCTCTCTGATGACCAAATTAGCACCTTTATTTCTGTCCTTAGATATTGCAAGTCGTGGTGTGTCACCCCTATGACCTATTTGCTAAAGTACAAACAGATGGGAAGAAATTTGAAGAGCAAAAGCGCTCTCTGGGGTGTCCTGTATATCTGAGAGCACTGAATGCACACCAGTAAACCAACAACAAATTGGCTTGGTCGCTGATGAGAATAGCATCTGAGCACAGCCAGAACAAGTATTGTAAAAGAAATTAAATGCTAAGGAAAACCCTGTAAAATACACTTTCTTGACCTCAAAAAGTAAGTAGTAAGTTCACAGCTTAGTAAAATGCAATTAGCAGGAAGAAGCATGCACGCACTTGCTGAAGATGCACATTTTAACTCTGAGTTTCTCTTTTTGCAGCTATGTTAACATAATAATTACATGTTGGCTTCAAGATGTTCATTCTTCTTTTGGGAAAGCCCGTTGTGGGCAATGTCATCCCTTCTCTAATATGTTGGTCTTTAAAGAACAGCTTAATGAGCAGATTTAGGGATGACCCAGGGAGGGATAATATGGATCAAAGGGCCCCTGTAGAGAAACTTGGAAGCATGCTGAGGACCCTTCTGAAAAGTGGTATTTCTCAGGGTGCAGTCCCACATACCTTTTTTTCCCCTGATTCACAACTTTTTGGCATGTTGTCTCTGTGATGTGGGTACTCTGCTTGGGGCCATGGGTTAAAAATACCCCCCATGCTTGCCTCCTTCCCCCAGGAGTGGGAACTATGGAAAGAGGAGGGAGCTCCTTGGTTTGCCTCGTCAACCTTTGTAAGGTTTTATAGCCTGCCCTGGTACAGCAGTTTGGTGACTGTCTCCAGTTTTCTGCCCTTTCCTGTTCCCTGGTTCCCAGTGGCTCTGCAGAGGAGATGCCCTGTGCGTGGGGCTGACACAGTTTGCATGCTGAATGTGTAACCTATCACGTACCAAAAAAACACAAAATAGAGTAGCCAGCTTTGTGTTTATGATGTCTGTGCTTCATTTCCTTTCGTACCAAATGGCAACTTTTTTTCCCCTTTCCAAAAGGCTAATCTACAGAGAGAGGAAATGCTTTACAAAAAGGAAAACAAGAACATGCATTAAAAGAAACCACAAACACTAACAGCTTGTTATAGAAACATGATCTGGAAATAACAGATTCCTTGTGAAAATAAAAGTGAAAAATATTATTTTTAACCTTTGAATGGGGTTCAAAAAATGTTGGCTTGTGTGTTTGTGGGTTCTGTTCTTTTTCTGTTTCCATACTTGTTCCTGTGGCTCTGCTCCGGTTCCCAGGGGTAGTCCTGTTCCACTGCGGGTGTAACTCTAGTCGCAGTTTCTCTGGGGGCAAAATGTATTTAAGAAATTCTTGTTTCCCCAGCTTTGGCTGCGTGGTCCTGTGCTGGCACTTGGCAGCTCTGTGGTGTGCCCAAACAGCAGCTCTGCCTGGATGCAAAAGGGTTGTGATAGGGGTGAGAATGGACTGCATTACCCAAAGAAGTGAAATTTTACACTGGAGCATAAAAGCAGCAATGTGGAGTCAAACAAAAGGTTCGTCTGACCCTGGGTTTCGGACAATGGCTGGTAGGAGTGACTACCCGGGGATGAATAGTTTGCAGAATGGCCCCACAAATCACTGCATCTGTATAAATGAGAGGGGTGATGTTTTGCTGCTGAGGGCAGAAGAGTTTGGGAACTTCTAAAACTGCCTATACTACAGAAGATGTTGTGATGAGCAATGTGTCCTAATTTTCCTTCGTGCATTCTCATGCCTCGGTTGGGTCTCAAAATAAATGAGGAGACCTCAGTGCAGAATCACAGACTCGTGGAATGGTTTGGGTTGGAAGGGACCTTTAAAGATCATCTAGTTCCAGCGGTTGCTCAAAGCCCCATCCAACCTGACCTTGAACGCTTCTAGTGACGGGGCATCTATAACTTCTCTGGGCAAAAGAAGTGCTCGCTGCTCCTTTAATTTTCTCTGAGCAGATCTTGCACGTAGCCATGTGTCCTGCCAGACTGATTTCCAGGCAGCTCAAATAGGAAAGCAAGGTAGTTTGTACTTGCTTGAATTGCAATCTACCTTCTAAAAATAAAGCTGCAGGCAATTGCTTAATTCATCACCCAAACGGGCTCATGGCTGACCAGCATAAATATGCAAGATTGCTTTTACCCTTGGCCTTTCTCATTCAAGCTCCTGTGTCCCAAGCTATCCGGTAGGCGCTGAGTCAGTCGGCGTGTATGGGAATAGCTTGGGTGCTTCAGCAAAGTCCATGAAATGCAGAGCTAGCACTTAGGTGTTTGCTGAATCAATACACCATTAGGTGCATGGACCAAGGACCTTGTCTTTCTTTTGAATGGTGACGCACCCTAAATTGATCTTTGAAGTTACTGGAACAGTATCAGGTTTTTAAAGTGAAGTCCTGCCATGGTTTATGTTATATTGCATGGGTAGGCTACTAATACAGACTCTTCTTATGATACTTCACCAGGTTTTAGATAGCTGGATGTTAACTCATAGTAGATGTATTGCTGGACAAAGCTTTTAGTGTTGCTCTTTAACCTCGCTGCTGTCAATGTGAAGAGAAGCTGTGATATCTTGCTCCCGTACAGAGAATTCACCTCTCGCAGAGCATCCGTAGTAGCAGTTGCATGCCTTGAGTACCCGTCTTGTCCTGGACCCTCAGCAGGTAACTCCCAGATTTATAGCTCATAGTGGAGCAACCATCGCTGCTTACGTGTTACTAGTCTGGTGTTAAGAGGGGGAAAGAGGTCCAGAGGGAGAAGGCTGGGGAGCATTTTGCCTGCAGCCACTTGGGTGACCAACAGTGGAGAGAAAGGGTCCTTGAAATAAATTGAACGCAGGTTGCTGACGCTAGTCTCACCAAGAAGGTGGTTTTAAGCCATACAACTCCAGTTGTATTGCCTCTGAATCAAGCTGCATGTCCCAGGATGCTGTGCTGTGCTGGGGGGGGACTTGCTCTGCTATGCTGCGCATCTGTTTTCTCTCTAATTAGGTCTCATTACTTGTGTCTGGTGTGTTGGGTGCTCTTCTGTCGATTTTCTCCTCCCCTCTCTAACTGAGAGTATTTTTTTGCTTTCTTATTGCTACTTCGGCATGACAGTTCTTTGTGATGGTTTATGCCAATTTAAAATAATGGTGAGAAGATTGCTTTAGACTGTTCTAAACACTTCATGGAAATATCTTGCTATGTGTTGGTGGGGAACTGGTTCTGCCTGCATCCCAATAAGATTGAATCCTTGAAAGCAGGCCTTAGGCAGGGCTTAATAAAGTGAGCTCTCTGGAGCTCTTCAACATCTTGAACATGGATGCAGTGTGCCTGGAGTCAGACATCTCGCTAAGTGATCTTAGTGATGTTTTTGACCCTGATTTTCCTTTTTGTTATACATTGTGTTCTACTACTTTTTGCCTTTCCCCTCCCAATTCTCTCCAGTAAATAACACAGATATTTCCAGAATATGATGGTCCCATATGTTAATCAGAGATATAAATTTTTATTTGTGTCATAATGTGCAAGTGAGATTGCTACACCACTTCTTTTTTTTGCCTTTTCTGCAAATACACTTCATCCACCCCGCCTCGCAGATAGATCCGTTATCTGGATCTGAGAGTCAGCTGCTGGTGCTGCATATGTCACTGCATTACTTGGCAACTGCCTCAAATATATCAATGCCTTGCCTGCTAAATATATATCCTTTCTTACAATGCATGTATCTTGCACCTGCTGATGTAATGATGTGGCTTATTACAGCATATTTCATCCCAAAAAGCACTATGAATGGCAAACCGGTCACAGGAGTCCCTTTTCCTACAGCAGATACAGCGATGCTCCGGGGTGCAAACACCAACTGCTGGACACCGTGCGCAGTGGGGCACGAGGTGAAGGTGGGAAGAGTACAGGAAAGCCCTGTGTTTAGACCACGCTGAGGGCAGCAGAGTGTGACTGGTCATTTTGAGACAAACTTTTAAAAACTGTAAGCGATTGGCCTCTGCGTTTGAGTTTCTCATTTGAAAGGGGGAGCTCCCAGCAGCAGGGCATCTTCTGGGGTGGTTATGTCAGTACAAGCTTGGGAAGAGCATTGCTCTAATTAAATTGCTAGGAACGCTTCAGGGTTTTCCTTGGGATATAAATTGCCTTCAGTCTTGTCTTTTGTATCTGAACAAGATATCTGTGTGTAAGTCTGCCATCGAAGCACTGCCTGTTCTCCCTGCTGAGCTGCAGAGAGCTTTTCCTAGCCAGGTCTTTATGGTTTTCTGACTCTAAACCATTTCTGTTGTGAAGTCCTGCCTTTTATTTCAACAAGTTACTTTAAAAATGTGAAGCAGAATCGTAGACACTAATATCTTCAGACTTTCAGGGAGCACAGATCTATGTCCAAGCTCTTCTACTAGACCCAGGTTTTAGAATCAACTAAATCATTCTTCTGAACTAAACAGCCTCAGCCAGTTGAAGGATTTCTGTTATTTTGTGCCTGAGGTGAATCTTGATTGGGAAATTATCATTTGCAACCAGAACTTGGTAGTGTAATGGCCTAAACAGGGCAAGACTGGCTTTGAAATTCTCCTGATGACTCTATTCTCCTTGCAACGGGTGCTGATCCTCCCTCTGGCTCTGAAGGTAATTTCTCCGTGTTTCCATTTCCATATAGATAAGAAAACTTCAATTCTGAATATGTGTATGTATGTACGTATATATGTGTATAAATGTATATTTATGTTAAAATATTTCAAATGAGACTTCAAACTCTGTGCAGTCTAACTGTGCTCTCTTCTCCCATCCTTTTCATAGAGTACAAGGTGGGAAGAAACATTGACGTTGTCTGACTGTTTCCATAATGATGTAAGCGCAACTGTACTTAAATCATTCTTGATACAGATGTTCATCTAATCTCTCCTTAAATATATTTAATAACGAGGAGCTCTGTCTGTCCTGGGCAGCCTGTTTTAGTGCTTGCCTGGCTGGAAAATGTGCACGATTCTCGCACATCCACCTGTCACAATTATTTAAGTGAAATCTTAATGGTCTGTTGGACAAATTCATTTTAGTGAGAATTATTCAAATAATTTTACATACACAGGAGCTTTTTTAGAGATGAAATATGTTGGATTACAGGTGAAATACGCTATATTTTCAGTTAGTCTGTGTCTGGCTAAAATCCCTGCTTGCCAATGATGGGCCCAGCAGCATTCATCTGCTGCCTTTTTTGAGTTCACATTTGTCATTCAGTGTGAAGCCAGAGGTTTGAAATTTTCTTGAAACCACCTTTCGCTAGTCATCATGTTCCTGTTTATCTCTGCGGTAAACCAACAAATCATTTGCATGGCAAAGGACACCAAACAGTTCTGTCAGATCCTTGCAGCTGAAGGAGATGTTCAGATATGCTAAAAGACAGCTCACTGGAAAAGTACTGTCCAAATGGAAGGTGATAGCATTGATCCTTTAGCAAGGGGGATTTGTCGGAAGCCTGCTGAAGCATCTGATTTTGGGGATATGCTGGCTTTTGATAAGCGGTCAGCCCTGGGAAAAACATACCTAGCATGTACAGTGAATGAAATTGTATAGGGTTCAGGGGAATACTGGACTCTAATATTTAAGCTCATTTTTAAAGTTTGTATTGTTTTTGGTTTTTTGGTTTAGTTTGGTTTGGTTTGGGTTTTTTTCCCAAGAAAGTGATCTCTTGCCTTCTAATCCTTTTACTGCTACTTTTGGTTTGCTTTGCAAGAGTTTGAGGATGCTTTGGGGAGGCAGGGAGAGCAAAGGAAGCTGACAGAGCCGGTTGTATTTGGTGCTCCCTGGACAATTTCCATAGCCCTTTAACAGCGCATGGTTGCATGTTATGTAGGTGTAACCTACAGTCAGAGGAACTTGCATTATTTAGTCTAGTAAACAAAAGGTCTGAGCAAAGACTGGGTAAAAATTGTGTAAAACTGCTGCAGGGAGAAAAGAGAAAATCCCAGGTCTCAGGTTCCACCGAAGTGGCAAAGGAAAATTGGTGCCTGTTAGTCTGCCAATTACCCTTATCATTAATGAGTCCTCCCTTAATAGTCTGTATTTGCAGCGATCAGCAGGACAACACTAAAAACTTCAGCAGGTTTCCATAATTTATATCATTACCTCTGACATTTCACCCTTTGGTATCTATTCTAGTTTCTCATAAATACCCCTAAAAGCCTATCTGTTGTATCCTCTCTTTCCATCTTCACTGAGGGGTCACGCAGAAGCAATACCCGCAGTGTAACGAACGGCACATATTAGGCCATTTACCTCATCGTTTTTGCGTTTTTTCCCTGAGTCAGAAATTTCTTGTCAGCCTTCAAATCTCTGGCTGAAGTGAGGCCAGAAGCACGTGTCCTAGGAGAGCTATTTGGGCTGGAAGATCCATGGTGCTTAGCTTAATAAGAGCTGTACTTTTCAAAGACATCTATTTCAATTTTCTCTTTATGCTTCCCTTATTTTTCAGTACCATTTCAGTATTATTTATTTCTTCTTGAGGAGAGCTTTGTGTTCCTCTTTCCTATAGGAATGTGCCTTTCAATCTGAGCTATACGTACTCTGTAACTCATGCAGCAGGATGACATTAAACAAATGAGGAAGGGTGCAACGAAAAAATTTGCTTTTCCAGAAATCTTTCCTGTGTTATTTCCTCCTGTTGTTTTCCCTCCTCCACCCCCAGTGTTAAGGCTCAGGACCCCTGTTTCTCAGAAATGCTTTTCAATTTCAGATACTCTTCCCTCTTCCCTAGCTTTCTTAATGAAAGAAGTTTCCTCAGCTAAGGTTTGTATCGGTAGGGTTAACGTTTTCCTTCATCTAGGCTGACATGTAGCAAAATGCTTTTCCAACACGCCTGCTGCCTGGGGAGCCTCTTTGGCTGGGTGCTTTATAAATGAAGGCTGTGTATCACGTTATATTGTAGTTTACCAAAGGTTTTCTCTATCTTAGAAAACTCCTGTCTCCTTATGAAATATACTGCCAGTTTAAGGAGAGAATAATATATTTACTATAACTGTACTCAGTCTAGGAATAATTTTGCTGTAGAGATTAAATTTTTATATCATCTTGAAGAAAAACAACTCTCTGTCAGTCCCCAGGGGATCTGATGTCTGGCCGTTTCAGCGGGAGTGGCTCAGATCTTAGCAGCTCTAAGTGGTGTCTTTTTTTTCCTTCTATTTCTGCAATATAAGAGCAATACACTCCTTTTGTCCCAAAGTTCAGATGTTTTAGGAGATTCTGAAAAAAACCATCCTCTTCTCGTTTCTACTTGGGTGAATGTGGCTTAAGGATGAGTGAAGCTCACAACTGTTCAGAGCTCTGATCTACACTGAGCATCTAATCTTGATGCAGCCCATTACCACCCCAGGAGCTTGCAAAATTCACTAGGGAGTGAATTCACTCCAAAGACCAAGCTTTTTTGTGAGGGATTAGTGCTCTTTATTGCTATGGATAGGCTGGAGCAGGCATCAGGAGAGACTTTTTGGCAGCAGTTCAGCACTTCTGCTTTGGTGTTTGCCCAGAAAGATAAAGGATTTCGTCTGTGACTTGGGAACAGCTCTGACTCTTTACTTTTTAGCCCAGTTCTTCAAGGAAATAAGCTGATGGGATCATGCTCTTGCTCTTTCTTGCTTGTTGTGTCTCTGTGTGTAACTTCTGGCCCTTCTGGGCCAATTTCAAGCAGGTTTGGCAAAGGACTGGAGGTTTTCAAAGTGTGAAGATGCTACAAGCATGTGCTAGTAAGAGGCTACAGCAGAAGGCTGTGCTGGAAACCAGCCCTGGATGGTTGTGCGTGGGGAACAAGGGGCTTCAGAGGTGATTTCCCCTTTCTGCTCCTGTGTCACCAGAGGCACTTAACCATTCATGTGCAGTGTCATACCGTTTGAACACGATATGAGAGATTGCTTATGCTTTGGGTCTCAAACAGCGTTTCCATGCAGGCTGTGAAGAGCAAACAGAAAATGAAAGAAGGTGTATGTGCTACCTCCAGAAACATGCAGCCCGTAGCTCTCGGCTCCTGCTGTGGGCCGGGGCGTGTGTGATGGGGATGTATGCAGGGACTGAAAAAGGCGATCCGAGATCAGGTGAGCCCTTACTTAGGCTTGGGAAGCGTGTGGGTGTCTCTGTGTACCTCAGACACGGGTTAATGCAAAGCCTTGGGAGCTCCCTGCCGAGCAGGCGCTTCCCCTGGGTTCCTGCCCGGCTGAAGGAACCACACAGGCTGGGCTGAGGATAATTTCTGAAGCTATAGCAAAGGCCTGTCAAGCCTGCAGAAATGTGTGCTTCTTTGTGCAGCCCTGAAATGGGGCAGATAAAAATGAATGAATGAATGGATTGGCTGGATGAGGGTGTGCTGTAACCATTTGTTTTCAGTCCTGCCTCTCCTGAGGCATCTTTTCAGCCAGTTGGAAGCAAATTTCTTCCTCTGCTGTTTGGACGTGAATTATCTTTCTTGCCAAACATTACTTGAATCTTGCTTTGAAGTGCCGTACACCAAAGTGACATCCCAGCTGCGTGGATGAACCCTTCTGACAGCCTGAACTGGAGGATGAAATGTTTAACCAGCACAGAGGCAGACATGTAGATCCTCCCTGTCACATCGCACCTGGGAATATTCATCTTTGTGACTACCCCGGAGGGTGTGTTTGCTATCCTGGGTGGCATTGAAAGAGAAGATGATGGTCTCACGGTAGTGCCCTGCCCAACATGTATGAACTGATCACTGTCATCGATTCCTTTGGTTAATGACACTGGTTTGTCTGTACTTACTGAGGCAGGGTTTATAGTAGTAGAAGGACTGAGAAGGTCATATGCAGAAATAAGGGAATATACTTAGTGAGTAGAGTCAAATGTGTGCTGGGGGAGTGTGTGTGTGTGTCTAGTTGTCATGATTATGGTCTTGGAATAAAGCAGTTAATGGCATTATAGGCTCATCAGTCAAAGCTGCTGAATACAAAGTCATGTCTTGGCATTTCTCTGGTGCTCTGCAGTCAACAGAGAGGCTTCATTTCACCAGGACCTTCATTTTGCCTTGTCAGAGCAGAGCCTGCTACCTTGCGACAGCTGAGGGCGTGGGGGCACAGATGGGTCAGTGTTGGCTCTGCCCATGTCTTGGCTGTATTTTGGGAGAGGTGGAGTGTGCGCCATCCACTTGTATATCTTTACTCTATAATAAAGCCACAGATGGGCAAGTAAGGAAGGTGTCCTTGTGCTCTCCAGCAGCTCCCACCCTGCTCTCCCCAGTCTGCATCACTGGTAGATGAGGATTGAAGGTTTGGCTGTAGAGTACAGCCAGCCTGCAATTCCGGTGCGGCCAGCTGAATTCCTTGGCAAAGATACCCTTGCTCCAGGCATCTCCTACTGCTGTTAATACCAGCTCAGGTCCACCAGGCTGAGCAATGTGGAAAAGGCTGGTATAGCTGGTTCCTGTGGTTGTTGTTGGTGTTTTGAACACTGAGAGCTAGATGCCTCCCATCTAATTTCAGATAGTTTACAGAGGTGCTGTAGTTGGGAGCCCAATTACCTTAGTCAAGTCAGAGGTAAGCACCTCTGGAGACTGATACAGATCTTGTGGTGGATGAATTACCCTTGGAGGGATGAGTCTTTCCCTGTTGACTTCAGGTGCAGAGCTCTGGGAGAAGTGCTGCCTTGGGTGTCTGAGTTAAACAATTATAATCTGTTGAGAATAACCCGAGCTTGTGTTTTTTAAACCTGCTTTAAACAGAGCAAGGCGCTGTGATGTTAGTGGTTCTGATATCCCACTGGGTGGGAACCCCAGGTGCCACTGCCCAGCGCCGAGGTCCTCCATCCACGGAGCCTCTGCCAGCCTTAACCCAGCTCAGAAAGTTCCCAGTTCTCTTCAGCCCTTCTTACAGATGTGTAGATTCAAAGCACCGATAGCGAAAGCATTGGGGAAGTGAGAAATGTGTTAAAACGAATGAAGCAAAGCAAAATCAAGCTTTAAAAGTAAACTGGTAGGTTGTGAGTATACCTATAGTAGAAGTATAGCATGCTAGATGCCGTGGAAGGACTTCATAGATCTGTGTTACAGTCTTTCTGGCCAAGAACTAGCATTGGTAGACAGTAAGGTAATTTTGTATGGATTTTGGTACAAACATTTCATGGGGAAGGTGAAGAAGAAGGAATAAAAGTTATAACTGAATTTCTATTGGAATGTGTCCATTAGAGTGGTAAAACCCTCAGCTGATGATCTGAGGAAGCTTTTTTGTCTTTTTGGTGTTTCAAGAAGCAAGACATGATCTAGAGTACTCTAAGGAAATTTATGTATCTACAGGTGCACTGTTCCTGAGTAGAAAAGATCTGATTTTGGTAAGGAAATAGAGATTTTGAGAAGAATTGTCTCTTCGTGAGAATATTTTTTTTTAAAATACTGTTTTAATTCTGTTGGAGTCTGTGTCTGAAATGAAATTGGTATCTCTCCTCTTCGTAAGCAAGCTGAACCTTGTCCTTCCAGCCGTTTGGGGTTAGGAAGTTCATGGAGCAATCTGCTGGTCATCTGCAGGCCAGAAACTTTCACCTTTCCCAGCTTTCTTGCCTTACTCCTCTGGCTGTTGCTGAGCCTAGAGACGGAAAAAGGCAGCTTGGATATCTAATCCATCCCCACGTCACAGCCAGCTGCTCCTTGCAGTTGATTTGTTATTATTGTCCTCGGATAAAATCTAATCAAGCCCAGTGCGGTCAGAGGGACTCCATCAACTCTCAGAAGCTCCCTAGCAGGGAAGGCTGTTTAGAGGTTCCTTGTCAGAAGGAATAATAATAATAATAATTTCTATTCAAGTGCTTCAAACTGTGATTTACATTCATGGGTGATTTTCTTACTGCCTCACTTTTTGAGGAAAAAAGTGTTTAAATCTGTATCTTGTAGGTGGGGGAGGCAGAGTGTTTTGTCCAGGGCAATGGAAATCCGTGGTAGGTTTGGGAGCTGGACCATGCTCTTGGATCATGAAGCCCTGTGCATAACCTCAAGGTTATTGTCCCTTCAAAAGTATCAGTGGTTACGACAGTCTGTTCTGCTCTCAGAGTCAGGGCTCTGCCATTAAAACAAAGGGGACTATATCCTGGTGTCTTTCTTTAAAAAAAAAAAAACCAACCCCAAAAAAATCAATCTGAAAAAACCCCAAAACACAAACCAAAAACCAAAATAAAAGCATCCATCAATTTTTTCTTTTGGTTTCTGACAAAAAGAAGAGCGTGAGTCTCTGCTAATGAAAAATTTTAAAATTCTAGGTGTCTTGTATAATAAATAATAACATGAGGATGAACTTGGCTTCCCACAATCACCACCAAATCATCAATATAGCTCTTTTTGTGCAGCTCGTTTTGAACTTTGCCTATTTCCTTCAGCTATGCAGATATAAATAAATAATTCCACTTGATAAAGGTCTGGGAATGCTATACTTTAAAAGATAAGAAAGCTTTGAGGGGAAATTGTTTTTAAATCCATAACATTTGTATGCTGTTCACTGTTCATACTGAGCAAAAATTCATTCAGTTGGCAGTTAACCAACCTATTTTACTCTTATTCTGTGTTCAACCTATCCTTCTCCTGGGGACATCTAACCTTATATGTAATTACCTCTCTGAGAGTGGGAAGGAGGCCTAAATAACCTTCCTAACAACTAAATAAATGCACAGATCCCTGGGACAGGTTATCAGTTGGATGCTGGTGGCAGAGCTATCTGGAACACTGTGCCTGAGCCATGAAGAATTTCAAGACTTGAGTCATTTTCTTTCCAGCATTGGGCCAAAGAACTAGATTTTGAAATGTTTCCAGAAAACCAAACCAAAACACCCTGGATTTTCAGATTCTTTTTATTTCTTCGATACCTTGGAAATAAGTGATGAATTTTAACAGGTGACTTTTTTTCTCTCGAGGTCTGTCCAAGTCACTTGGTCTCATTGAAGGCTATGGTGGACGTGGTAAAGGTGGGCTTCCAGCCACCCTGTCCCCTGAGGAGGAGGAGAAAGCAAAGGGACCACATGAGAAATACGGCTACAACTCCTACCTCAGTGAGAAAATTTCACTGGATCGTTCCATACCAGATTATCGTCCAACCAGGTAAGTACCAGTTGCTCCATGAAGGAGTGCACATGTTCAGGTATCATCTGGGAGCCAGGAGTGATGGTTGCTTTCATATTCTTGTGTGATACTGTTCATTCTTCCCTTCTTATCGTTCACAGGGCCATGCTCAGTAATGAGCAACCGATGTAGTGTGGCTGAAACTGAGATAGTTCATAAAGACGATTTATCAGGGGAAAAAAGCGAATTTCTTCCCACTCTCCTCTCTCTCGCTTTTTATTTTCCTAAAGCAATACATTATTTTGGGTGGTAGTAATGCAATCAGAAGCTCACATCTGCTTTCGTCAGCAAAGGGCTGTTCACTGAGCTATTGTCTTTTGGTGTTTATTACCCTGTAAATGCGTGCAAAGACGCTCCCTCTCTCCTCCCTTGTCAGCTCCTTCATGTCTCTGCAAGACATCCAGGGCCCTCCGGCTGTCCTCGTGTTCCTCCCAGCGCAGTCCTCCTCCTGGGACGCTGCTGTGGGATCTCCTGTTGGAGATCTGTGCAGATGCCTTTGAAGGGAGCCCAGTGGCTCAGGTGGCAATATCCTTCCTCTACTATTTTGCCAGAATGATCTTTTGATATGATGGTGGTGATGATGCTATTCTTCTGCACTGCAGAAGAATAGACTTTAAGTGAGATGCCAAATAATTTTGTTAAGAGTGTGAGAAAAGACATGCTGTAAGTTTATCTTTGTGAAAGTTAATTTTAGATATGGCTAGCAGAGTGATCCTCAAAATAGGAAAGTGTCAATTTGTCCAGGCCTGGAGTGAAATCCCTGATAAAAAAATGAGCTGAGAGAGATTTAGATTCTGAAAGATACATATCCAATGCCTGTGTCATTAGGACAGTGACAAAGCCATTGCTTGGCATCTGCAAACCATTGAAAATCATGCAGCAAGGGGATGCAGCTACATGTCTCCAGTGTACTGGCAAATTGTTAAGGATGTGAGAGCATGGAGGGCTTTTGTTCCTTCCCTTCTCTGCATGCTGCATGAATTTCAAGCAGCCACTCAGAGTTTCCAAGGCTGTCAGCCACTGACAACAGAAATATTTGGATGAGTTTTCAAAGGAATGGGGGCCCAGCCTCCCATTCTGCTGGTGCGGTTCGTCTGGACAAAATGAATTGCAGGTACACATTGCACCTTTGGCTACATGATATGCAAATCCCACGACAATGACAAATCCTTGAAGTGAGACCTTCTCTAGCAGTTACCTGAGTCTGAGCTTCTTATTGTTATTTCTCATCCAGAACTCTGACTTCTAGCAGAGCCAGCATTACTTTGTGAGAATTAATTTTAGAAGTAATGTTTTTTCAGATCTTGGGGGGAAGAAAAGGATTAATTCTGACATTTTTAGGTTTGCATTGTATTCTTCCTCAGTGCCACTATCTGTCATTTCATGGGAGGGTGGAGGAGAGGACGGAGCAGACACAGCGATTTATTAAATATGCATCATTTTGGAGCTGGGCGAATAATTTGGAGAGAATTTGTGGGTACTGACTGCAGCTGCATAACTTAGTGTCTTTTATCTGTGTAATAACTTCAGGAGTATGTTTTGCTTATTGCTTTTTCTTTTTTCCCCCCCCCTTAGGGATCAATTGTCTTGGTATTGTAAGAGGATGGTTGGTCTGGTTACGAAATAGGCTTGAGTTTGCTGGAGGATTTGAAAAGTTTCAACTTTTTCTACTTCTGACTTCAAGATCCAGTCGCTCTTTTGTGCATGCAATTTTATGGCTGATTTTATGAAGGGTTTAATACAAACCATTTAAGTCAAGTATCTTGGTCTCTGATTAAAGTAGATTCAAGTCAAGGAAATTAGCCTAAATGGTTTTGAAATTGTGGCATTAGTAGGGAAAAACTGTTGAAAACCCTCCAGCTGATAAGCATTACAAAGCATGTATTCGTTTTAAATATAATAGTGAAGCCTGTTTGGTTCAACTAAAGGCTGTTCAGCGTCCGGAATGCTGTTGTTCGTGCGTTCTTTCCTTTTAATTTTCTCTTTTTTTAAAGAAAAAGATTAACGTGGTCAAGCGTCACTCTCCTAGTGGTGAGCTATGCTGGATCAGACCTCTTAGTCCTTTTCCTGCCCCTTCTTTGTGACTGTGGCCAAAGTGAAGGGGAGTAAGGGGAGTTTAGGGGAAATTCGGCATGTTTTGTAATCTTTCTGTATTTAGGCTCCCTGCACCTCGTGGTCAGCGTCACTATGTGTTCAGAGATGCAGGTGTCCCTGCTCAGAGTGATTTGCAGGCAGATGTTGGCAATGAGGAGGCATTACGAGTGCCAGCTGATGGCCTTTTGAGTCCCTGCCCAGAGGCAGCAAAAAGGATAGAGGCAAGTTTCCCTGGAGAAAATGGTCCAAGAGGTGTTGGATGCAGGGTGACGCTTAGGAGAAGGTAAGGTCTTTCCCAGGGCCAGGAGCGGGGGCAGAGTACCTTGCTTGTCTTGATTTGGGGAGTTGTGGTGTCTCTTTTTGGTAGTTTGGATTATCATCTTCGTTTTGGTTGTAAAATGCAGTTTACTTGAGAGATTTTCTTTTCTTTTCTTTAAAAGCTGAGGCTGCTCATCTGGGCTGGAAGGTAGAAAGTCTACCCTGCTGTTCACCACTTGAGCAGTATTGGGCTTTACGCTGGAGTGATTCCCGAAAAAGTGCTGCTGATCATATGGATACATGAAATAGGTGCTGATACCGTAAGGGGAGCTGTGTCTGTAAGACCTTAGTCTTGAGCTCAGTAATACTGGTGTTTCTGATCCTGGCCTTCTACTGAGTAGGAAAGGTTACGTTGGGTGTGTAATGCAATGTACTTTCAGAGTGAATCAGATAATGGTATTACATTTTGGATGACTGGGAAAGCTAATCCTTTGGGAAAATAAGGGAGGACTAGTATTTTGGTGCAAAGGACCTTATTTCAAGTCTTGCTGTGGAACAATGGTGTAGCGAGATAGGCATAGGCAACACATTTCTATCTTGCTTGATTAGGTTTTTGGACTTTAAGATGAGATTCCTGCATGTTCCGGAAAACAATTACTGCTTCTAGATTGTAAGTACCCAAGGTGCTGCCCACAGACTGCAGGACTTCTACATGAATCTCCAGAAAAATGAGCTGGAGAGATTTTCTTCAATTTTCTGCAAAAACTGTGAAGGACAATGCTGATCTGTGAGTTTTATTGTTGATCAATTCACAGCATTTTCTGCTTGCCTATGAAGGATGGGGGGGTTTAAGAAAACGTGTTGTTTTCTTTATTGAAAGTGAAGCATATTTACATGGGATCCTAGGAGCTGCTAATATTCCCTGCTTTGATACTAGATTTTATTACACCTCTATTTTATTCTGTGATGTATGACTTAATGGGAACCCCTCCCACCTGTACTGGGGAAAATAAAAATTGCTGTGTTAGATTAGCCTGCCTGTCCATTTTATCCAGTATCTAATCTCCCATAGTGGAATTACCAGATGCTTCAGGTTGAAGAAACCATATTAAGGAAAACTATGAAATAATCTGCCCATCTAGTATGTCCTGTCTTCTCTATTCTCTCTTTTCAATCCTATCTATTAAAAATGTGGAGTTCTCATTATCTCTTTAAAAGTCTGTTCCTTTCTGGAATCCTGCTAAGCTCTGAGTCAGTGGTATTTTATGGCATTATGGGATTAAGGAGTAGATTTAAGAAAAATAATATCCACAACTGTTAGGACTATTGAATCATTGGGTGAAGATGACATATTCCTGATCAACAGCTGTTCTCGTGCAGGCAAGCTTCAAGGTATTAAAGTGAAGAGCTTCCACAGCTAGGTTTTCAGAGGTTTTGAGAGCTTCCTACCCCTTCCTCCTGCCTGCCGTGTGGGTCCTGCATATGGGTCAGGCAAAGCATGGAAAAACGTTGGGGTTGTGCATGGGGAGCTTGATCTGCTTTTGTGTTCTTGCAGCATGCACCTGGTAAAGGTTAGCTGGACCACATGGCCTTAGAGCAATGTCCTGGGTAGAGCTATAGCATCACCTGGAAGCCTTTGCTAAAGATTAAACAGTTACATATCACTGACTTGATTTTAATTTTTCCCAGTGGCGTGTTTGGGGGTTGAGTCAGAGTCATTACACTCAAGTGCCTCAAGTGGCTGAATCACCTGTTTATTTCTGTAGCTGCCTTCCTTGGGAGCCTGGGAGCAATTGGGCTTTTTAGCACCATCTGGCTTTAGCTGGTTTTATTACCAGAGACTTCTGTGTAGCAGCTAGTTGAAAGTCCTTCTTTGGGATACAGTGGAAGAGACGGAGTTTTAGAGGAGACTTCTTTGACAACTTACTTAACTTCAAGGAACTAAATCCATTCTTGATTTTATTTTTATTTAAAGTGGTTTGTGCGTGCCCTTTGGGGGCTCTCAGCATGTACATACTGGGTGCTAGAACATGTTCTGGGGTGCCGGAAGCAAGCTGCAGCGGGAGGCACTGCTCCCTTTTGGGTCTCTTCCCAGCCCTGGAGAGCCTCTTGCCCTCTGCCATGGGGCTACCTGTGGGTCTCAGCCTCCACTCAGGTTACTGGGGTGTTGCAGGGCCAAACAATTGGATTTTGGTTTTATCATCAAAACTGAATACATCTTTGGAAAGTCATGAATGTGGATGCGACTTAGATACATCAGGACTGTCCAGGAGTTTGGGCGTTGGAGTCTTGTAGTTCAATCTCCTGCCTATGAGACCACAGCTGCCTTCACATCTCTCTTGTGCTGGACCCAAGACGTTCTTGTCCTGTGCTGGATGCTGGCCGTACCTGCTCTCAGGGGCTTCCCCTGCAGACTCCAAAACACACGAGGTTTTGTGCCATCAGGCTCAACCTGTGCCCTGTGGTTTCTCTGACGGGGTTCAGGAAAGTCTCTGTAGGTTTCCCGTGCTATCGTATTTATTTATTTTCTTGTGAAGAAGAGCTAATCTCTTCCACTATGGAAATAACTAAAAAGACCTGGCTTTGCAAGTGCCTTTGTCTCAGTTTTCTCTTGTACCAAGATACTGAAATGAGATACTTTCTCAGCATATATCATGACTGGGGCAGGAGATTGCCCTGTGTACTGCTTCATACATCTGGCATCACATTTGTCTTAGTGTCTCGTTTCTTCCCCAAAATAGAAGGCATACAATCTCCTTCAAGCTTTGCTTGAAACAAAATGCTTTTTGCCTTTCCCCTGTGCCCAAACGAGCATATTCTTTTTGGTAGACCTAGCTGAGATCTGCAAATACTATTGCAGCAAGGGAGGGAGCTCTTTATTGGTGGTTTCCTCAAGTTTTAGGAGCCGGAACGTTCCTGGAGTCGCACATTTGTGGTATTATGCCAGTTACTTAGTCATGTCCTGCCCTAGGGTGTTTAGCCAGGCTTGATGAAATGAGTCTGAGGAGAAGGACAGCGCTTAAGAACACAAAAACAAACTACTTGAATTATGCTGGTGATATTTGCTGGGAAATAGAGTTTCATGACTGTTTATTTGTAGTCATTGCTGTTTATTGCAAACAAAGGAGGTCAAAAGAGCTCTTTCTCTCTTGCATGCACAGTATGTTATTTTACCTTTTGCAAAGAGGTTTTTGTTTGTGGGGTTTTTTGGTTTTGTTTTTTTTTTTGCAATCCTACATACAAACAATAGCAAAGAAAAGAGAGGCAAGACATAGTGATTTTTCTTCATCAAATAACTGAAGGAAAAACTAGCAAGGAATCAAGACAGTGTAAGAAGGAAAAAGAAATGACTGTTTCAGATGTAAAATTCCGTTTGAACAGTGTATTAAAAGATACTTTCGTCTCTAGGAAAAAGTCAGAACTAGTTGTGTATCTTCTCTCCTGCTAGATAGTTGTGGTCTGATCCAGCGTTGTGTGAGAAACACTTTTGCCCTTGGCTTTTTATGGCTTAAGCCATAAAAAAAGAAAAGTGATATTTTCCAATACTTGGAAAGATGCCACCTGAAAATTTTCTGGGAGAGCAAGTAAAGAAATCAAGCAGTGAGTATCAGTGTCAAATCTCTGGCATAAAGGAAACGTGCCTCAGAACAGGGCTTACCAAAACTAGATCAGTTTTGCAGTTCAGAGACAGGTTGCTGGATATTTTCTCTCCATGCACACCATCCTGCCCAATCTGTCCGACCTCTCTGTGGCTTTAGGCATTTTTATTCTGCCAGGTTGCATGTGTTCCTTGTGCTCTCCAGAGGAATGCTTGAGGTTGTGCTGAATCTGTTCCCTCTCTGCTCTGAACATCGTGAGGGTCGGAGGATACTTGCAAACCCAGCTTCAGACCTGAAACAATTTGTTTTTTCTTTCTTTGGCATCATCAGGGCACCTGAGATCTGAAGAGCGGCTGCTGTTGTGTTGTGTGTGCAGGCACTGCCTGGCGCCGGGGAAGCCACGTGCACCACCCGCCCCCCCCGGGGACGGTGTTGTGGCTTTTGGTGACTTTTGAATGATTTGCACGAGAGGAAGAAGCTTCTGTATTGCTTTTCCAGTGCTAATACAAACCAGCGTGCTATTGAATAAATACTGGTATTGATCTTTATTCCTCAGTGCATACCAATACACGTGTATGGAGAGACTGTTATTGGACTTCCAGTAACTCTTTTTCTTGAAAACTGGGCAAGCAAAGTCTCTAAAGACAGGCTTTTCCAGCTGCGCTTGGTATTTGTTGATTGTTTTTTATGCCTACTGCTGTGATCTCTTAGAGGGAGCCAGCTCCACGGCACAGAGCCTTGCACAGGCACGCAGGCAGGTAGGCTTGGCTCCACTGAGAGCTGTGAAAAATCACCCTAGAACTGAAAGTGTCTGACTTCCTACTGAAAAGTTTAGGGGTTTATTTTTTATTTCTATTCTGGATTTAGATAGGGACAAGGACAGCTTTCCTTTTTTTTTTTTTTTTTTCTTTTTCTTTTGAAGTGAAGGTTGTTGCAGTATACTTTGTCTGACAACTGTGCGTGCGCTGTGTGGAGTCAGAAGCGTGTCAAAAGGCTTCGGTGCTTGGGAGTCCCAGTAGCTTCTTTAAACTCAGTCGGTAAGGAAGGGCTTTTGGGAAGGTAACTCTAGAGTTCGTTTAGTGGCTGTTACAAGATTCTCTTACTAGTGTTATGCTGCTAGTGTAATCTTGAAATGCTGTGACCATGGATTTATATACATGGTACCTAGTTGGTTTTTTACGCAGTAGATTCCACTAATTGTCAATTTTCCCTTCCTGACTACAAAATTATTGCCTATTCTTATAAGTTTGGAACATGATGCTTCAGGGAAGACTTCTATCTAGAAAGTGTGCTATAAAACATTTACTAATGTAAATGTAAGTATTAAATGCACCTTTGGCAGAGGATGGGATTAGTATAATTTAACAACTCGCTTTTGTGCTCCTCTGAACTCTGGCACTGAAAAATACCTGCGTTATCATAAATACTTCTGACTAAACTATACTTATGAAAATAAATGAACCAAATTAAGCTTTGGATACGCTTTTAAGCTGGCTTCCAAAGAAATCAAAGCTTGTGTGTTTGTGCTACTGATCTTCTTCCATGTATTGTGGAGAGCTTTTCTATTGCCACGGGAGCTTTTGAATGGGTTGCGTATTCACAGCCAAACCAGGCAGAGGTATGAGTCCAACACTGGTGTCCAACAGCGTCGGTCCTGAAGTAATTTATTTGGTTTTCCAGCATCCATGGCAGTCTGGTGTGTTGGCTCGTTTGTCCAGTGGGTTGTTGTCTGAATGTGTGCAGCTCGCTGGGACGGGTGACCCGGGAGGTGGATGAGCTTGTCCTGCAGTCTGGGTGGTGGGTGAGCTTGTTCTGCAGTCAATGGCTTGTTTCAAAGGACAGTCAACCACAAAGCGTGAATTCTTTGAAATAATTTTAGAGTTCATTACTGAATTTTCCTCCTCTTCTCCTCCCTGTTGTCCCCAAATTGTGGCTGTTCAATAAATCCTAGACCAAGGATCTCCTAGTGACATTTCATATGTGTGAAGTAGCTCCTGTGCGTGGGGAGAGATGGGTAAGTGGATGTGACACTCGTAATTGCTCTGGCTTTTATGTCCCTTAGATATGTCTGAACCTAATAACTTTATTACAAGAGCCCCTCACAAAAATAAATCCTGTTCTGCACGTTCTGTTTTTGCAACTCAGTAGATCATTTCTTGTTAGAACTTGCTGAGTAAGTAATGTGCATTTAGAAATGCCTGTATGTCCCTAAATATTTAAATTGCAATGCATATTTTTGATACCCTAATTCTAAAATATAAAGCATAACATTTCTGAAAAATACTTAATGGAAATAAGGTAGGTGCTTTAAAAAACAAATTTTGTGGGGAAACGTGGGGAGTTTTAGAGCTTTAATGATCAGAAATAGTTTATGCGAATCTAGTGTTCTGAATCTGTAAACACTAAAGTGTACCAGGTGGCATTACGTCTTTTAAGATGCGTGGATAATAGAAAATGGTTTGCTTTTCCATTTACTTCATAGGGTAGACACAATTGATTTAATATTGATAATCCCTTTTGCAAGAAGACATGTGCCACTGAATCAGCAAAATACAAACTAAAATAAGCAATCAATGAATGGAGCATGATTAGGAAGTGGCAATATGAATAGCAGTCTGAACGCTTGCTTTCTTTTAAGCTTGTTCATAATCTTTACAAAAACCAAATGAAGATCAATTCATTTCCGGTGAAGCTTTATTTTTGTGAAGAGAACATATGAATGAAGGTTGTTTGAAATCAATAGCTTTAGTTTGTGGAATTAGTTGTCGCCAGTTCAGAAGGATATGCAAGGTTTTTCCTTTCCTACGGAGATTTAAAGGCAAAAAGCAATACAGATATATAAGTAACAGCTGAGAAGCAGTCTGTAGGACTGGGTTAAGGAAACTTGAGCAAGCTTGAACTTGCCTGCGTGCGTTTGCACACACTATGTCTGTGTAGACAGCAGAAGATTGTAACATGATTTATAACGTATTGTATTTCAGCCACGGTGCTTTGCAACCCAATCACGAGTAAATCATTCAATCCAATCAGTGCACCATTGATATATAAGAATTTACCTGCCAGGTTTTCAGCTGCATCAATACAAAGTACATATTGGTTTTCTGTGGCAAAGCAGAGCATGTGCTGGGCCAGGAGGGAATCTCTGCATAGCTACTGGCTGCAGGCAGAAAAGAAAAGCCAAATCTTGGATGTGTATTAATGTGTTGAGTTTGGCTGTGCAGATGGGAGAAGATTTTGTGTTAGATCTTGCATTAGGTCTTGTGGGAAGCAGGTAGAAGTCAGATGGCATTCATAAGGTGAGGAGGAGAGGGAAGAAGACTGCAGAATTTTCCTACTGTGTGGTTTTCAGGTGTAGACCCAAACCTCTGGTGTATATAGGTAAATGACAGGTATGTATCGGGAAGGTGTAGACCGTGTGTCACTGTATGTATTTCCGAACAAGTTTGCCAGTGCTGCCTAAAAATGCATCTAGTAAGGCAGTCTGTATTTACAACCTGAAGTTGGAGTATACATCTGTCTGCTTTGGGAGCTGTTGGTGGTGGCAGGGTGAGAAAGGAGCTGGCTTCAAGTGTGTCAGGCTTTAGATACTCCTGTTAGTGTCTCTGTTGCAGCAGTGAACAAATTTATAGCTTTAAATCATGTTCTCTGTGTTTAAGTAATAGTAAAAGACTTTCTAAAGTGTCTGTGCTAGGTAGCTGTGTATCTGTTGTCATTTGGATGTCTGCAGATAAAGTCAGGCATTGAATAGGCATAGCAAAAAAGGTCTGATACCCAACTCACGGGGCATCTCCAACTCATCACTAGAAATTACAGTATAGTTTTTTTTTATTCTTAACCCTGTAGCAATTCAGGTATTGTTTGACTGGCTGTGTTGGGTTGGATCCCCCTCTAACCTGCCTAGTAGGTATGTAAATGGTGTTACTGTTTTACACTGGGCTAAACTGGATGACCTCTCTTCTGTATGGTCGGGCTCCGAGTTGGTCAGTTTTGTCTCCCAGTTTTGCCTCTCCTGTATTTTATTTTGGCAGACGTGGAGAATGTAACCCTTAACAGTACAAAAGTCACACAGGAGCAAGTTTAACCACAAAATAGCAGCGGTGGTGTGGATCTTCATCTGTGGAATAGAGGGGAACTTCTGGCATGTTCTAGTGAATGCTTGGCCTTTTGCATTTATTACACCAGCAAAAATCTGTTGCATGAAGAACTAGAATACAGACAGACAGTGTGGCCAGTCATTGCTTTTGAACTCTATCACTAAATACCTATGTTGTTTTCAATGTTATGAACCTCTCCATGCTTAATTGTCCCTACCATTAAGGGGGCACAAATATTTATAACCAGTTAACTGCATTCAGTTAACTAGTACCTGAAATTGGAATACGAGTAGAAATGCAAATCAAAATCAACCCCATCCTGTGTGTTTTGACCCTTTTGATATTGCTTGTGACTCGTTTGGGTTTTTTCCCGAACAAAGCAGCACGTATCTCTTACCAAATGGTCTGTTATCATGACCTCGGTGAGCAGCCTGCGCCGTGTGGATGCGTGGGTGGGTTGCGGTGGTGCCGGCTCCCGCAGGCTGACACTGGGGTTTAGAGCTCTCCCTGTGTGACTTCCACCATGCAGAAATTTGCCACACAGGGCTGAGCTCATCTAATTCTGACAGAGGTTAAGTAAACTTATACAGTGATGTCTGTACATAATGGAAAAGGTTTAAAAACCTCTTCATCTTCCCAGTTCATAAACCCGTCAGCAGAGTGGATCTGTTGTTACAAAAAAGAAGAGCTATCTCTAAAAATCCATTGTGCCTTTTAAGTTCATCATTTTTATACTAGCTGTTCCAGCAATGGCATCGTTCCACCCTGTGTTCCAGGCAGCACAAGTGTTGGCCACTTTTCTTGTTCATTGCCCTAAGTATGTACTGGAGATGTCAAAATCGTGAGTTCCCACGAGATCTATTCTAGTAAGACGCTCCTACGGTAAGGCTATATACCAAAGATTTCATTTTAAATTTGGCAGGTAAGGCTCACAGCAGTGACAGTTTTATACCAACCTACCTGAGTAGAGCTGTGAACTTGTTGGTAAAGCTTGCTGGTGTGATTGCCACCCTGCAGACACTGGCCTGGGAGGCTCTGACGGGAGGGTAAGGGCTCGCTTCACTGGACGAGCTCCTCTGAACATTCAGTCGAGGTCTGCCTGTGATCAAGGGAGAAAACAGGCATTTCCACCTACCCAAAAAATAGCTGCATCAGTCTATTATACCTGACAGCAGTATACTTGTACCTCGGATAGAGGGGTGGAATAAATTGTCCTTTGGCAGTGTCAGTGTCTCTTTGACCTCAAAGGGAGGTTGGACTTCTACCTTTTCTAGATGTCTCTTAATTGGCCACATCCAGTATTGTGTCTAAGTGATCGGCTACATGAGGAGTAGACACCTCTAACAGAGGATGTCAAAACACACAGTGTTAATTTACAATTTTACATTCCTGCCTTTCATCCTGTGATCTCTGAGCGCTTACAAGCTTGTAATTGTTGAGGATTTGGTTGCCCCTGTGTAGCAGAGTCAGCGTTCCTCTGCTTGTTGGCACCAGCTGGCACGGTGCCAGTCCTTCCTCGGTGGAAACACGGGGTCTGCTCAGCAGTTTGGTGATGAAGTCGAGAGCAGACCTTGCATCGCAGCCTGATTGCTCAGGATCTGCACCCCATAGCAGGTCAGGGTGCTTCTCGCTTTGATGCAATGATGCCCGTCTTTGTGAAATGCTATAGACAGCCATTTTCAAAGCCTGTTCCTTCAATCCATGCCTATTTTGACATTATTCAGCATTCAGCCCCTGTTTAAAACGGAGGGGACTGTTTTAAAACAAACAGATGAAAAAAAGCTCCTAAATTTTCTCCTTGTCTGATGCACTTTGCCTGGGGCGGCAGAAAGGCCAACAGACTGGCAGAGCCATTGCAGCAGGACCTGTGGGTTTTGTTCCTGAGCCCTGCTGACCTCTTGTCACCTTGGGGTTGTCCACTTAATTTCTGCATTCCCTCATTTGGAGCAATGATAATGTTAACTTTGAACAGCATCATGTGGTGCTTAAATCATTGATGCTTTAGTTAAGGGGAGAGCAGCCTCCTTCTCCTGAAGACTCTTGACAAGCTGAGAGTCCCCAGCTCTGCTGTGGATGTCCATGGTGTCCTGATATGTCCAGGTGTGGCCCTGACGGAGACGTGTTCACCTTCTTGCAACATGGTCGTGCAGGGCAAAGGCACTGGTCTGTGTCTAGCCTAACTTGTCATGGTGTATTTTGTCACTGTAGGACTGATGAGGAGCAGGCAAAGAGCTGGGAGGCTCTGTGCAAGAAGCAGAAACAGTAGACGACATTACTTTAGTTGTGCTATGTACCTGGTGATAGGCAGCCACAGGCTGGCTGTGGAATTATAAACCACGCTGTGTGTTAACCTGCTCTTGGGACCCTGCTCCACCAAGAGTCCTGATGCTCTGTCTCTATAATGGGGTAAAACCGTTGGTACATCATATTTGGGGAGTGCTCTGAAAGTGCAGTTTTGGGAACCGAAGGGTCAGAGCTTCCTAGGCACTGAGAGATGTATTGATAATTCTTTTAGTTGCAAGATAATGTTTGCTCCAGCTTGGCTTTATAAAAGCTTAGTGAAACAGTAATCTATATGATAGTAATTTTGGGGAGAATTCCACTTCATGTGCAGAAATTCTAACCAAGTTCTCTCTTATGCACCCTTAGCGTTAATGTTGCAGTTCCATATATCATTGTAGGAAAGGCATTTAAAAATGTATGAGCTTATTAAGTTGA
>NW_009212440.1:31898-38832 GCF_000690835.1 Fulmarus glacialis
TTATAGGAAAATGTACAAAATCGTGTAAAAGCTGTACCAACGTATTTGAGCACTTTCATGACGCTAACAGTGTTTTTAAGGACAGTAAGTAACAAGAATCATTTATTCTACTAACCAAAAGAATATTTGCCTATTTAAATATTCAAACGCTCAAACCGTGTACAAGAAGGAAATGTCAGGAAGGGGTAAGCTCCTGATAAGCACATTAGCTGGATTTATTTTGTGTGATGGCCAGCAAAGAAATGATTAATAACTATACTTCAAGAGCCAGATTGGGGAAACTACTGGGTGCTCAGAATTAAAAATAAAAAAGGGGTGGGGGAAATCTAGCCACTCGAGTATGTAGGAGAGGAGGAAATCTTTGAAAACCTATCATCAGGATCTCCTTTTACAAAGAAGTGTGGTCTGCATAATCGGAACCACCAAAGTCTTTGTCTACCCTGTCTTCTTCCATAGGCACATAGGATCTGGGTTCCCCTGTCCATTTTGTGCCACCATACAACTGGCACAGATTTTCATGCCTAACTATTTCTGTCTGCCCAGTTCATGAGTGTTTATTATGGCTGATCACACAAAAACGATTGGAGAGGGGTCCAGTAGGACCCCCGTTAGTAGCTGTAGGGGTAGCTTCATAGGATGTGGGAGCAACATAGAGCCCTAAAGACCTGGGGCATTCTGCAGGCCACGGGTGTTCACCCTTCTCCATGGCAGTTCCTGCTGTTGGCATTTCAAAAGGGCACGTAGAAGAGATGTCACCTTCATGCAGTGTGGGAGAATTGTGTCCTGAACAGCCCTAAAGGGCATTTCTGCAAAGATGAGTAATGGCATAGCGTCAAAGCTAATGACGATGTAGCTATTAAATAGATACACTGGTCATCAATCAGCCTGAGCACCCGTCAAGGCTAGCACGGAGGGCTTCTGCTCCCGAGACCCTCTGCCATGTGGCAGCAGAAGCAGTTGGTCCAACACCCGCATGTGGCCATCAATGTGTTCCCTAACTTAAGAGCATAACGCAGTGCTGTGTTCTTCAAAAAATTATCTCATGTGATGCTGCCTAATCCTTACCTGTGCCGGACATTAATCAGACCAATTAAATTGTTCCAATGGCTGCTGAAAAGCCACTTACTTTGTTGACGTTTCTCCTGCGTGTGCTTTTCACACTTGACATCCATCCCCAGCAGAGTAGATCCTGGCCATCCTGCTTGTAACACAGAGGCTATGGATGGTGTCCTTCGTATGGTGGGGAATCCTGCCGGCTTCATGCTGGAGGAAGGACATAAAGCAGTGGGTAGGCCAGGGAGGGCTGAACATCAGCAGGGCGAAAGTAAGAAATAATCTTACTCTAACGTGATACGAAGGTTTTACAGTAGACTTCTGAGTTCCTGGTCTGCCAGTGATTTGCCTCTGGGCAGTTGTGTGTGTTACTCTGCATCACCTCTTCAGCTGTTAAGCAGTGACCGTTCCTGCACTGGTGGAAGTGGGGAAACTTAAAGCCTGTCTTTAAATCTCCAAATAGGATGTGCTACTTTCTTGTAACAACAGGTACTCTGCACTGATGTTCAAAATGAGTAGGAATTGGTCTTGTGTACTGCTGTTCTATAGGGGGGGACTTCATGTTTTGGGGATTTTCAGCATGCTAGCGCCCTTTCCTGCTGTGCACAGCACGTAGAAATTTTTGCTCTTCTTGGTTATTGAATGTAAGGAGTTGGTAAAATTCTCCTGTGCTTTGTGGAACACTAAACAGAGATGCTTTCATTCCAATCAAAGATGTTGTGTGTGTGGATGTATGTGTGTGTACCTGTGGGCTCTGCCGGCTGTCTCAGTGGTGGTGGTATGGGGCGGGGGTGTGTGCTACGTTACGAGGTGAACAAGTTGCAGTCTAACTCTCGGAACTCTTCATGCGCCTGCCTGCTATGCCTGCCAGGACGAGCTCTGCTCTTACTGTGGCACAGGCTCAGGAGGTATTTTCCGCCGCTGTTTGCAGCGATGGTACCTGGGTCTGGCCTTGCAGTGGCTGATTTGCCTTTGCTGCCTTTCTGCGCTTGCCTATATTTATCTTGAAAACAGTGTCATCAGTCCTAGAGGACTTGAATGAAGGGAGTGCTGATGCTGTTGCCCATAGCGAGCTGCCCAAGGTTGGAAGTCAGACCTCAGTCCTGCTCTGTGTCCACATCTAGGAGAGGAGGATGGGATCTGGTTTTGCAGCTGGCGGTGGTTTCTGAGGAGCCCCTCGGGACCTCTCCTTTCGCTGCTGACTGAGGAAGATTTCACTGCCAAGGCGAGCGGCTGACCTGCCTTGCTGATGGTCTGTGCTGGAGCCCTGATGTCCGATTTGCTCCTACCAGAGCATCGCACGCCTGTTGGACAGGTTGGACAGGCTCGCAGGTTTGTGTCAGATTGGGAACCTCAACTACAGCTTATTTGGGAAGGGCTTTAAACCAAGGGCAGGCAAGTGATGGGGAGCTGGGGGAGGCATGTCCTTCCTCTTATTATATTGTAAGACCCCACATAGATACAGCTGCACTGCCTTTGGTTCTCCCTCCATCTTTGTTGTTCTTCGCTACTGGTTAAATCCCTGTTTAAAAATAAAGATGCAGCTTGGGGGAAAATGGTTGTCTTTTCCCCAGGCTCTGGTGTGGCTTCTGCTCTCCCCAGGCACTGTGGTCTTGCCCAGGACCCCTGTGTGTTGCTTCTTCCCTTGTGCTGTTTGAGGGCATGTTTGAGTGCTTCCATTTATGAGAAAGTTTTGTTTTTTATTGGCATTTCTTGAACTTTGTTTGGCTTCATTTGCCATTGCGTTGGCATCCCAGACAGTAAGAGTTGAGCGTAGAGTTGGAAGTGAGCTTTGCAGAAGGATTTGGACTGGTGGGGCTGTGGTGGAGATCAGCTTTGGGACATTCATTTGCAGACCAAAGGGCGAAGCCAAATCTGCAAGCAGAACCTCTGCTTATGCTCCAGACTGTGCCTCGGATAGCGCTGAGTTGGCACTAGCCTGGAAGAAAACGGCTCGTGGCAAAACTGTTGTGTCTGAGTGGTTCCATACAATGCAAAAAATGTGTCTCGAAGCAGGTGGTGACACCGTTTTATCCTAGTGTTTTAAGGCACAGGGAGCATGAGGTTATATTTTTCTTCACCTTGCTTAAAACTGATTTAAAAACATCATCAGGGTTCTGTGTCTGCAGCAGCAGATACTTTTTCTTCAGTGTTTTGTTTTTTGTAATACCTCTTTACCACCTGATACTCCTACCAGTTCGTCTCTCTCTGGATCTTGACAGACAACCTCTGCATGTTGTTGCACCCCATCCCTCAGTTGGAGAGATGGCTCCAGAGGGCTCCAGGCTGGATAATCCATGATGCTTAATAGGCATTAGGAATGATTTATTAGAAATATATCAGTAGGAAAATCAGGTTACTGATGGATCATTTTCAGATAGTCTGTTGAAGCCTGGGTTTTATCTAGATCCAAGTACTACCTTTAAAATACTGGACATACTTGAAAACCAGGGCACATATGACCAAAGCAGGCTTTTCAAATTTACAGAGTTCTGCTTCCTCACTGGAAATGAGGACAGCTATACTTTCTGCTTAATGGTATTTAAGCTTCACTTAAAACTTTGGTAGGCATATTTATGTTGAAATTGGGGGGAAGGAGACAGTACAAATGGCACAAATTAGGAAAAAGGTGATGGTCTTGAAGATTTGAGATTCTGTGCAAAATAGATGCGTGTGCTGTCAGGAGTGCATGGCTTGAGCGAGGCATATTGTGGAAGGTGGAGGATGATTTCTAGAGGCAGTGGTGAATATAATCTTTGATGCAGCATCTGGGATCAGCAGGTACTGGATCTCTCAGTATTAGCAGTATTTCTGCTTTGTGATCTGGGGAGGAAAATACCCTGGGGGGAAAGCAAGCTGCAGGGCTGTCTGTCCAGCTCCTCTCTGAACTAATATCTGAAAGCTGTTGCTCATTTTTTCCAGAGTATGAGGTAATGGTCCTGTTGTCTGTGGTTATGGACTTTGAAAGACTATAATGCATTATTGTCTCTTTCATTAAATTGTTTTTTTTTGTGAAAGGTGCTACCTGACGGCACCTGTCATCCGTAGGAGAAGATGCCCCATGCGCAGTCTGTCAAGTCACACCATCGGCATAAAAGTCCACCGTCAGCTCTGTGCCAGCATGGTTTGATCTGGAGCTGAAGGATCAGAGAAGTGGGTGCCTGTTTTGTCCTGGAACAGTCCGTGTTCCAGGTTGTTCATAAGCTGCACTCATTAGTGCTGATACATAGCTTGTATTGGGGCAGTGAAGGCATAGAAACCACCTGAGTTTGGCTCTCAGTTGCCTGATACTGGACAGTGTGTTTCTAGGTGGTTGATGGAAATAGCTTTGCACCCAGGAAGACAGTTGATATGTATTAATCGAGGAATAGAGTGGATCATGTTAAATCACTGAGCAGGAAGAAGTGGTTTTTTAAATGTTACTTGCCATTTTGTGGCCTCTTTGTGCTCCAGGAGTGCATGCGGTGATTCCAGGTTATTCTTCTGCTGTGGGATCACGAAGCAGTAGATGATATGGTATCCCTTCTCTGTAACCGAGACAGCCAATAAACATCCTAATTTCACTTGCTGCACTGACGAGTAGATTTACAGCTGTGTGGTGAGCATAAAACAAATGATCGGAGATTCAAAGGCAGACTCCTGCAGCAGACAAACATACGTAGTAGTGAAACTTGGTGTGTTTTTTTTTTGTTTTGAAATTGGTTGACTTGATTAATGCGGCCTGATGTATGCCAAGCTGTTCAGCATAAACTCAGCCATATTTCCCTTCCCCGTCTCCCCTTCTCATCCTTCTTTTGTTTCTGAATGGCTTCTTACAGAAAGCAGTAACTGCAAAGAATGCAAAAAAATGTCCTCTGTAAATATATTTTCTCTCATGTGTTTCCTGATTGCAAACTTGGGCTTCATGTAGAATAAAGATCTCGGACCTGGGAAAGGTGACAGTGTCCACAGTCCAGTAGTGCCGGGGCCTCTGCACCCGTCCGCCTCCCTGGTTCCCTTGGAGAGCGGGTGGGGAGGACGGTGGGAGTTGGTCCATGGAGGTGCCGGGCAGAGGTTTAGGCTGGGTCTGGTGTCTGTGGTTGGTCCGTCAGTCTGTTGCTGAAGTGAAAAAAGATGTGTCTGAGCCTTGGACCAAGGATGGAGTAAACCCCCTTTCTCCCCTGTTTAAGGACAAGCGAGACTTCTCAATGAGAGCTCAGCGAGGTCCTTAAATTAAACCCAATGCCATACGTTAGGAGGTTTTCTACAGCCTCTCAAAACTTACAGAGAGTTTTGTGAGCATGATTTAATGGGACGTAGTCAAGCATGATTTAATGGACATAAAATGCCTCTTACTCTGATATCCCATCGATCTAAATGAGAAACAAAACTGTAAGGGATCTGTTTCTTTTTGCTATTGATTCACAATATTTTGATTTAAATCCTGCAAGCAGGTGTCAGCCTACATTTAACTGAAGAGAGTGGGATTTAGTGGGGAAAATGTCATTGTGTAACCTGCACTAATTAGTTTACAGGTCTTGACAAGTAAGTAGCATTCTGTGCTGTACCAGTCGAGTGTTTCTCATCTAGCAAAGAGGGGATTGTGAGAGATCAACTGCAGCCTGCTTCAGTTTTCTCCGGTCAGAAGTATTTTCAGATGTAGAAGGCCAGGTATTGCACTTCTGTAAACTGGCACAGTGCCTCTGCCGTGCAGCTCTGCCGTGGGTCCATGTGCAGATGTGCGCTTGGCTGATGAGGACCCGATACACGGGGCGGGGGGGGAGTGTCTGAGACAGCCTTTTGGTAATGATGGAAAACTGAAAGTGAGCAAATTTAAATTTAAAATTTGCGTGGTGAGGACCGGATACATGGGGCGGGGCGGGGGGGAGTTTCTGAGACAGCCTTTTGGTAATGATGGAAAACTGAAAGTGAGCAAATTTAAATTTAAAATGAGGTGCTGGTCTTTAACCCTATGGGTAACTAATCACTGACACCAATAGCAATGTATTGTGGTGGTCTCTCCATTGTATTTCATTTAAATTGAAAAGTTTTCAAAGGTATGCAGTGTTCCCTTGGAAATCCAACTTACTGGACTGAGACTTGCTTGTGGGCAGACCAGATACGGTGTGAGCTGAGCATTACAAATAAAACCTGAGATTCTCCTCCTAGAAGACGTGAGGAGCTGCGAAGGTTTTCCAGCCTACGTAAGAAATGGATTTGCTTTGGTGTTAATTCAGGTTCTAGAAAACCTTGGCAAAAATCGCAGCACAACAGGTTTATTCCTAGAGCTTCCTGTCTCCCATGTGCTGCTTAGCCTCAAGCTCCCCTGAGAACCTTCTGGAATATCACATTTACCTCGTTAATTGCTAATCCCCGAAGAGACCAGCCCACGGTCTGAACTGAGGGCTACAGCTGTGCTAGAATCCGGTTCTGGCCCTGTGCGTCCCCTTTCGGATAATTAAAGAGACTCGAATCCTGAATTTAGAAGTATTTTGGGCTGGGATCTGAATTTTGAGCGTACTGGCAAGCAGCCGAATGCTTTCTCGCCCGAGGGCAGTAGCTGTGGGCGGAGGGGGGAAGATGTCTCAGTTGGCGTTTGGTAACCTGTGCATTGCTCGGGACTTGTCCCTGAGCCCCTCGTCGTTGCTCCTGCTGGGACCCGGGGCTGGCGCTGGCTTTCTGTGCCGTTCCTCTGGGTTGCGCTTGAAACGCTGAAGAAATTCCACATCATGCGTCTTCCCACCTTACGCAGAAAACGCAGCCCCTTAGGGTTGAAGAGGTGGTGTGCTTTGGGGTACGGGGGGTGGAGGTGGAGGACGGAGCTCCAAACAACCGAAACCCCACCACTTCCCATCTCGTGTACTCATAATTCATGCTGTTTATAACAAGTTCTCCTCTGGCC
>NW_009212440.1:38857-39205 GCF_000690835.1 Fulmarus glacialis
AACCATTTTTGTTTTTCCTTTTTCCCCTCCCTGGCCCCAGGAGAGCCCAGAAGCACCAGGTGTTTTCCTGTACGCATGCATGAATATTTGTTGACACGTCAGCTTGTCAATAATAAACCGCTGCGGTGGAGCCCGCAGGGCTGAGGTCCGATAGCACGTGGCTGCGGGCAGAGAGCATCGCTCAACCCACCTGCTTTTTGCACCAGCAGCTCAAGAGAGCTCGTGAGGAAGACTGGCAAACTTGAGGTTAATTTGGTTTTAAATTGCTGCCTTCCCCGCTCCTGTGGTTGCAACCAAAGCCACTGGAGAGCACAGTGTTTATGCAAAAAGCCTTTGCCTGCCCCCCCC
>NW_009212441.1:0-9263 GCF_000690835.1 Fulmarus glacialis
CTATGATTCTATGATTCTATGATCTTGCTGGACTGACTGAAACTGATAGGTCTCCAGTACAATCTCGTCTTTGGTCTCCATGTCACGTAGCAACTTACACAAACACACAACAACTCACACAAAGCTTCATGTCTAACACTTCCACACATGGCTGAAATTTCTCTACTTATTTCTTGGAAATTTACATTTCATGTCTCTTATTGTGCTTCCCATTCTAATTCCAGCTCCATAGCAGTGGAAGAACAGGGGCACGGGAGCCCCCCTTTCATTCTTAGTCTCACAGAAAATATGAGTTGCAGACGTTTCTGAAACTGCCTGGGGAGACCACATGCTCCAAGGGTAATTCAGGGCATTGGGTCCCCACAAGAATCACTATACTAGGTGAAAGTAATATAATACAAGAGATATGAGAGCAGTACATTGAGTGTATGGGGACTTCAGGAGCAGCGCATACAGATTATGTCAATTAATATGACTGCAGTCACCACCACAGTGGAGACCCAGTGCACCCACCTGCCCCCGGGATGAAGGACCAGACCCAACACACAAGGTCACCAGGAGAGACAAGTCCCGCATCCCAGAAGAGGAGCTGTTTGAAATGCTCTCTCCTCCATGCCCTTCACTGATGACCTTCTTCCTCTTCTGCGGCTGCACGAAGCTTAGCCTGGGATTCACAGTGAAACCAGAAGGGCAATGTGCTCAGCTTCACACCGCAAACCATTAGCTTGGTACACAAGGACTTGTGTATGGGCACATGTAAGACATTTGAATGCGCCAAGCAGACACTCCCAGTAAAGTTTCCAAGCTCAAGCTCACAGCGTCCCAGGGAATGACAGAGGAGGAGGACATCTCCCAGAGCTCCAGCTACCCAAACAGCAAGTAGTTTTTCATGGGTGGATGACTTTAAGACAACAAATGAAGTCTACCATTCTAGTTTTTTTCTAGGTGAGTCTTTACTGATATTTAATCCGTCTCCTCACAGACTCACACAGCATCTCTGCTTTAACCTGATTCATTCTGAGTTTGTCAGCAGCATGTTTTTTTCTTGGTTTGAACCCATCGTCCTCATCTTCTTGGTTATTGTTACCCTGGAACTCCATCACTGGCTTAGCTCTCATCTAGTGCTACAAAGGCATCAACTCTAGACATGGTTCTATGGAAAGGAAAATGACCGACAGCTGCTTCCTTGGAGGCATTTTTGTTTTATGCAAGCTGGGAAAAATTTCTGAGACAAGCATTCATTTCTTTAGTAATAAAGTCAGCCAGTAAGTTAAGTGCTTCTGCCAGTAGCTGTCTCCTTATTTCAGAAAAGAAGGTTTTTAACTTTGAGAATGAAATTCCATGTACAAAGCACTTTTTTGGAAGCCTCACCTAGACACAGTCTTCTCGGAGTAAAACTTCTTTTTTTTAAAATAAATAGGACCAAATTGTTCTCAGTTCCATAATTGCCAGCTGCCATTAAAATCAATGGGAATTATGCATATATACCTGAGGAAAAATGTGACTGATAGTTCTTAGAAATGAGAGAGGAATTAATTAAAAATTCATTTTGGATTAAAAATATCAGAGGGATCAGCTGACTATGTGCTATAGAAAGGAAAAGAGCTGACTTAGAAAGCCTTAGGAATCGGGGTTATCACAGGAATTCTGCCAAGGCATTTATCTATAATGGTAGATACTGCTATTTTGACTTGCAAACTGTTAGAGAAATATAAACTGCTTTATGTTCCCTTGTCCCAGTTAGATTAGTCAAGTACTTAAGCACTTTATCTTTTAATTAATTGTATCAGCTAAGTGTGTATTTAAAAACTGAATTTCTGCGCAGAAATCCCCAACATATTCATCACTTCTCGTACACCCCTCTTCTCCACAGTCTGCCAAGCACTGAGTCATAGCTCCATTTTATTCAATTCTTTCCATTGCTGCACAGCAATTACACAGTCTATGAGAAAATTATATTTGTTGTTTAATCATCAGGGGGACCAGCCATTCATAAGAGAAGGAGACAGCAGCCTGTGCAGAAAAAGGATGATTTAAGGGAGGGTTGCAGAACGTGATCTCGTTAAAAGTCAGCTAAACTAAGTAAATGGAAGATTTGGAAGCCATGGTGGAAGGTCATCTCTTCTGGCAGTCTATTTTAAATGAAAAATTGTAAAGGAAGAATACAGCTGCTGGTTTCATGTTCATTGTGCCAACCTGCAAACTTTTTATTTTCCAAAACTTTGCTAATCTAGAAGAAACAGAAACTGCATTGTGACCGTTGTTGTGGGTTTCGATTGTAAAACAAAACTCAAAGCAAGGCTTTCCTAACCACATATCGTCTTATTTGCCCATTGTGGATGGAGCAATACCAGTGGCTAAACACAGGGATGATTCCAGTCAAATGACTTCTCAACCTCATCCACACCAGTGTGGGTTTGTAGCAGCTATGTTTCCCCAGGCAGCTTCCCCAGAAACGTAACCCTGAACTTATCCCTAGTTAGCACTGCAGGGCAATCCCTCCCTCCCGAGCACTCGAACAGAAACAGAAAGGTACATAGGAAAGTTTGGCCGCACAATGTTCAGTTTAACAAATGTAAAATGTATAAAATCTGTTTTCAAAAGCTCCAAGGTTGGACAAATGAAATCACAACGATCTTCTACTTCAGGAGAAGTGCAGATTGCCTTGATGAAAACATAGAGTTTCAGGTTGTGTTTCAGATATAAACATTAATTCATCTTGAAACTGTTCCTGACTAGAGAAGTCAAATGCCCTCAGATAATGGTCCAAAGCAACATGCCCAATCATTCTGCAGGGTTGCACAAGCAAGTAGCATGTCTTGAAGGGTTGTGCTCAGGGTGGACTTGGTCCGTTACGAAGCACAGTGCAAGGACTGTAAATGACAAACAAATAAACTCTTTATCTGGAAATTTCAGTGGAGTCACATCTGGGATGTAACTGCTCTCTTTCAAGCCAGCATTTGCAGTTGGGACTGAGCTTGCCAGACCTGCCTGGACCCGCTCCCAGAAGGTGCGGCGATCACCCCTTTCCCATGCCGGGGGTGGCTGCCGCATCCCCGCAGTGAGGGGCACCGGCTCACCCTCACTCCCTGCGAGCTAGCCCCCAGGCTGAGGCGACGATGGAGAATGGGCTTTCAGTGCACGCTGGAGGGACACCCTGCCCAGGTCAAACCCACGTGCCTGGGAAGTCTGCTGCAGATGGGTAGTTTCTTCAGCTGCTGGCATCATGCAGGTTTAAGGTATTAGAGGTCACACTGCTATGGCTGGTTTCTGAAAGCACCAAGTTAGGACCGGGGTCAAGTCAAACAAAAAGGAGGCATCAGGTCACAGACTAAAGCTCTGCAGCCAGGGGCTTGCAGTTACAACTTTAAGCCAAGCTACTGACTCACGCTGGATGTGTGAACATGAGCAATGCAGTTGGCTTCTCGCTACCTAAATCAGCTAAGCTGGAAGATTGAGTCATGGCTGGACCTCCCAGAATCCAGATACGACGTCTGAAGTGACCTTTCTAGAATAAATAAGTACAAGTTTGCCCGTTGCCTTTAAACACAGCATATAAGTGTTAGACTGTGCTAGAGAGCTGCAGTGAAGAGGATGGGGGAGAGGATGACATAAGCTCCCCCTTCCTCAGCACACTGGGGAGCTTCTTGTAGAAATGAATGGGGCCTTTTCTCTCTTACACTGTGGGAATGCTACTTTCCAAGGAGTTTGCACTCAGCTTGCCTAAATATACACTGGTCCATAACACAGAGCACACGAATGCGTCCAGGACATCAGAAGAGAAAAAACCCCATAGAATCATGCAAGAAGTGGCCTCTGGGAGTCACTCAGGCTGACCTCTTCTCTCACCCCCCAGGGCTATCTTCAAAGTTAGATCAGCTGGCTCAGGGCCTTGTCTAGTCAAGTTTTGAATATCTCCAAAGATAAAGACTTTGTGGGCTTTTTGAGCAACCTGCTTTAGTGTTTGACTACCCTCACTGCAATTTTTTGCTTATGTCTAATTGTGATTTCCTTTGCTGCAACTTGTTTTTCATCTTTCTCTGTGTACCCAGAGAACTGTCTGGCTCCATCTTCTGTGTAATTCCCTTTTAGGTTAGGAAAACAGCCCCTAGCCTCATCTTCTCCAGTCTAATCCCAGCCCTCTGCCTATCTTAGTGGCCCTCAGCTGGGCTTGCTTCAGCTTTTCAATACCTTTCTTGCACTGGGGTCCCTAAACTGGACACAGTAATTGATATGCAATCTCACCAGTGCCAAGTAGAGAGGACTAGTCTCTTCCCTTGGTCTGCTGGCTACGCTCATCTCTTGATATGTAGCCCAGTATGCATCCATCCCTGCAAGGGCACACTGCTGACATACTCAACTTGGAGTCCACTAGGACCCCAGGTCCTCTTCTGAAGAGCTGCTATCTAGCCAGTCAGCCCTCAGCTTGAACAGTCGTATGGCTTTTTCTGTCCCAGGTGCAAAAACATCAAGAGTAAATCCATGCTAATCAACATATCTATTGCATTTGTCAGAGGTTGTCCATACTCCGAGCAAGCTTTTGGCAGAGTCAAGACAAGCAGTTGTGCAGGACAGCAGACTGCAGGGAGTAGCAAAGGGTCATGATCCTGCCGCCCATTTTGCTTTTACTAGGAAAGCTTTGGAAACCCAGGCTTGCTGCTGCTGAAGTTTGAGACATAGATGCATGTGTGGATGTGTGGCTATTGCTAGGCAAGATGGGACTCCTATAAAGCTATCACTGCTACCTCATCTCCCATATGCCTGGTGGCAGCAGGAAGAGCAAGTCCAACTCTCCAGGGCTCTGCTGCTGGGACTCCATCCCAGCTCGGCTCTTCCCCCTGACAGGGGGACTCATTCTCCCCCGGGCTTACACAAAGCTGGGCAAGTTCTGTCCACATTTTTCAGTTGCATTACTGAGCTTCTTCCTGTGTAAAAAACTATTCAGCAAACTATAGTGAATTACATTGTTATCATCAAACAGTACAATAACAATATATGGATTCAATGGTAAAATATATTCCAGATTTAAAGTTAGTTCTTCTAAATCTGCATTAAACAGCCATCTCAGCAATGCTGAACACTGTAAGCCCACTAACCTTGAAAAGCGCTGCATATGCTCAGCTCTCTAGATAAGCTGTGATAAGACATTCACTGAACTGTATACAAAGCAAGGCTTGTCATGATGAGCTGCACGTGGAGGGTAGGGAGACTCAAAGATGCTCCTCTCTGTCATTACTAGGCAGGGAACAGGGGCACTGGAATACAAGGCTCTGTCTGGCAAACAGAGACTTATTTGACCCGTGACCCCAAGAAAGGGGACAACAGGTCAGCTGGATCAAAGATTGCCTGTTTTACTGGTCCGGTTGGCTTCTCACTCTAGGTGGGCTCCTGTGAACAGCCCTGGGACTACCTGTGGCTGAAGCTGCTCCTGGAAAATGGGAGGAAAAGTCTGGGTATCACTGTATATGTGCTTGCCTGGAAGCTGAAATCCCTGTTTTACCCATCCTAAAGTGAAACAGCAAGTGTGTTAGAAGTGAAAGAAATCTCTGGTTACTGCTGTGACCTATTACAGACTTCTCTCTATGTGCCCTGTAATGATTCAGCTGTAGAGGTGGTGCAGAGGCAGGCAGAGATTTGACACCTAGCCTGCGGGTGTCCTAAGTGGATAAGGATCTCAGGATACAGCCTCTCCCGAGGGACATGCACGAAACAAGTGGGCATTCAAAGACGCGAGGCTACCACGCACTTCTCTGAGAATTATAGCCAGCTTTCAGCATCCCGGTGACCTTTAAGACAGAGAGGGGAGTTGTAGTTGGCTCCTCTGAAGCAACATGGGAATTAATTTCTGCCACAAAAGCCGGTGAGCACGTCCAGCCAGCACCCAGTCAGAGATGACTTGAGGAGAGGACTCTGTTCTGCCCACGGAGCGTGAGATAACGTGAAGATGCTGTCCCTTCACCTCCTCCACTTCTTTCCCCTGGAGTCTCGTGTAAATCAATGTTATGCTCCCGATACATCCTTTAAGTGTCATAGCGATTACACCCAAGTTAGATTATGAGTGCCTGGGGCAAATTCACATGAGCCCTGTTCCTAATGTGAAGTCAATTAAAATCAAGTAATGCATGGAACGCATCTGGTCCTAGATGTTCATGATAATAAAAAAAAAACATTATGCTACTCATGCAATATAATTACTAAATAGCGATTCTTGAGATCACCACGTCAGGAAGTGGCCTGAACTACAAAATTGAGACATTTGTTTTAAGGTGGATTTCAAGCCTTCAGGGTCTGTAGATAAATAGACTCCATTTTCTGTTCAGCTTATTAAAAAGCAAGACTTTAAACACAGCACCGAGCCGTACAGTCAGTTCTGCACTTTGAACATCTCCTCCCCAGCAACTCTACCAGAAACCATTACAAAGAAGGCACCTGTGGTTCTGGTTTGGAGGAATGACAAAATTAGGTGTGTGTGGAAGGCTTAAAGCTGGGATCCATCAATTCAGTAACCCAGAGCAACGTATCAACATCTTAGTGATCCGAAGCAGCTAGCTCAGCCTGATTCTTGTGAATTTAACTTAATTTGCTTACTTTGAGCTTTTTTTCTTTTTTGTAATGTCTATGAATCATTGCGCCATCCAGAATGAATACCGACTGAATGCTTCCCTGGCTCAGAGATAACAGAACCCCTTGCTTAGTCAGGAAAATGATTTAAGAAAATCAATGGCTTTGCTTTGGTTACAAAATAAATCTTAAAAATAAGGGTAAGAGCTGAACAGTTGGGATGCCAGCAGAGGGATGTTTCAGTCCACTGCCCATTCATACCTAGAGCTCGCCTGACAGCAATTAGATAAACATGTTTCTCAGCAACATCAAATCCTAGGCAAACTCCTATAGTCATTATTTCATCACTAAAATATTATGACGAAACACATTAGGGACTTCCCTTGGGTCAATAAGAGAGCCCCATGCAGCCTTGACATAAGCACCCCAATACAGGGCTGTAGCTAGGACTGGACTAGATCTTAAGGCCAGATGATCTTGACAGAAAGATGCCATTAACTTCCAAAATGCTCGCAGTCATTTACAGGGTTGAATGCGGGCGTTGGTAATTTTTTAGGCTGAGGCACAGTTCAGTCCTGCCCATAGACCTTGACCTTGAGCAGCACATGCAGTTATTCTGGGTTTCCCAGGGCAGGGACTCCCATGGTTGTTTTTCGGGGTGTGGTGGCAACACAGTAGTACTTTCGTTAGTGGTGGCAACGCAACAGTACCTCCTATCCTCCTCCTCCTCACTTTGTTCGATTTCAACTGCCAATATACCGCAAGAACGTATCTGCAACACACCTTCCCTTCTACCCCCTTAGTAGGACCCTCCTAGCATTTATTTCTGTCTACACTGCTAGCAACAGCGAAGCCTGGTGGGTTGTCTCTGGCTCCTGTCCTCTCTTTGGGATTAAATGGTGCTAGGAAGTTCTTCTACTTCCTCAGTACATATTGATTACACTGAGTATATTGTTCACGAGAAGTTTTCTCCATTCTCTGTGAGTTTAAACTGCGAGTCAAAATCACCTCATACTGTATGAAACCTGGAGGAAAATACTGGGCATAGAGAGAGGAGGTGACACAGCTTAGAACAGGAGCCTCTTTTGACTCTTCCTAGGACAAGTCCACACAAAGCGTATGTGTGAGTATCAGAGTACTTAAACCAGCAGAAAACTGGGGCAACAGAGGAGAGGAGACTCTGCATGTAATCCCAGCAACTCCAGACACTCCTGATGCATGGGATTGCCTTTCCTTGCCGTGTAGAAACCCCAGGAAACCCTCCCTCCCTTCTCTCCTTACTCACATACAGAGTCACATGTGCTGCATGATCACAGTTTTGCTATGCACACAGAATAAAAGTAGATAAACGGTCCAGAGTAATCTACCCTAGGGCTGAAATACCTTTAAGAAAGAGTCCAGAACAACTACTGAGTAATACTTCTCAGCATCAAAGCATTGTGAGAGTTAAGGTGATGAGTTAAGCCTAGATGAAGCTCTGGAAACTACTTGCTGTGGACAGAGCCTCTGTGAAGCACCTGAAGAAGCACCCATGACAAAGTAGAGCAAATCAGGGAGCATTCTCCCTGAATAAAGATCTCAGCTGTCCCATAGGTTAAAGCAAAATCTATCATTTTTAAGTTGATTATTTTTCTAAGCAAAGACAAACTCCAAGCTTACACAGCAAAATAAATCCTTCTGTATTCTGAATTATCTGGCACGCTGTTGGTACAGAAGCTGAGAAAGGCCTGTTTCCCACAGCTCCACACGTCTGATGGAAGAGTGCAAACAGCCTGCATGAGCAGGCCTCCTCGAGCTCGAACGGGGCTGAAGCAGGACACAGACTCATCCCTGTGCAATCCCTGGCCTCACGCTGCCCAGAGGAAGCCGTTCTGAAGTGGTTCTTTTTTCTCATCATTTTGCCTGAACGCAATGCACACAGAAGGCACTGGGTTACCACCATCTCCTGGACTATGCAGGTGATCTGGTGTTAATACCAACAGCAAAAGTTCCCTTGGCTTGCCCTGGTAGGCTATCTGTAGCCCTTGCTTGGAGGACTCACCCCAGAAGACACATCCACCCCTGCTGTAACTCACTTCATTGAGGCCAGCCGTGGCATTACCTTTCACCATGAGGTCGCTAGCATTTCAACTGAATCACCTACGCTCTTTTAACATAAGTCACTGAGCAACCGTGGCTTTGTAAAATGTTCAGTCACAACAGATGTGGGCAGAGTTTGGATTAGTCACGTAGGATGAAAAGGCTTCGTCAGCCACTCACCCTTAGAAATGACATTTCCATACAAAATAAACTCAATTTAAAAAGCAATTGTTTTCTTGTATATAAAGGAAAGCCTCCTTCTAACTGAACTTCTGTTCATTGTGAGCATCAGTGAAGCCTCCACTGAAAAACAGCCTGCTTCATGCCCAGGGCAGCAAGCACCTGTCTTTGAGAAGGTTTCTGATACCCTGCGGTCATCTTCTGCTTCCAGGGAGTCTGCACAGGAGAGGCGAAAGGGAAGGAAACGCTTGGTTCCCTGAGAGTAACCCAGAAAGAGCTGCCATCTGAGGGAAGCGAGAGCTGAGCTAGCAGAGGTCAGTCGCAAGGGGTGGTTATATCCCCACAGTTTCATGCACATGTTCCCTCTAGAGGAAGCCCAACAAAACCTGCCGGGGTTCCCAAGGACAGCAGGCTTTTCAGAGGAACGGTAGGACTGAAGGGAA
>NW_009212441.1:9316-23916 GCF_000690835.1 Fulmarus glacialis
AAACGAGCCTGAACATGCAAACAAACACCCTTAAATCTTGATGCCCAAGTTGATGCATGACTGAAAATGGACATCTGTATTACTGTGCTCAAAAACAGAGGAAATAATAAAAAAAAAAACAACCAAGAAGTTTCAGATGAAGTCTTGACTGAAGTATTTGCCAGCTGTCTACTCAATACTGGAATAATTGCTCCTTGCACACCTTGGGCACAAACCCCACCTGAACGGGGCTGCAGAGCAGGGACCATGCACTGTGAGGAGGCACTAACCTCCAGCAAGCGTGTCCACCTGACCACAGGCCCCCTGCCATTTCAACACCCCCGTTGCTCCCTGCCTAACACAGAGATCACGGCACAGGGGCTGTCATTTCTATCTCCAAGCACCTCTACGTCACAGCAACTCCCGCAGCGGTGATGCCAACTCATGCCCCAGAGGAAGCAAATTGATGGTTTCCACGCAGCCCGTGTTTGTAGCCCACGTTGACAATCATGGTGCGGACCACGGAGGAACTTTGTCTGATGAGCAGCTTTTGCTCCAGAGATGTCTAAAGCTCAGCATTAAGTGCAATTTAACTGTGTCTCCTGCCATTAAAAAAACAAAAAGAAAAAGGACCACATGAACTTTCCAGGTGATCACTGCAAGCTGGGTCCTGTGAAGAATTCACCGCAGGCAGGTGGACATCTGTAAAGCAAAGTCATGGCTGGGATCTCACTCTTTGTGACCCAGAATTTTCAGCTAAAATGTTTCGAATGAAAAAAGTTAGTTGGCTTGCAGTCATCAGTCCACTGTGGATTGAGGAGAATCTCCAGTGGGAAAAAGAAGCTTATTAAACAGATGCTACAGAATACAGCAATATGGGGCAGAAAGGAAAATGATATTATGAAATTACTTCTGTCTCAGATACCCCATACAGTTTTTATTAAAGTCAACAGGAATTGCACACATGGCTCCAGGAGCAGGCACAGCCCATCAACAGAGCCTTAAAGCACAAGCTATGGGGAAAATTGAAAGGTTTGAACTCTACAATGGCTAAATAATCACAGGCCTTGCTGCTTTTTACAAACAGTAAGACTTGCAGATCTTATTTGTGCAAAAACCCAACTCTGACATCTCAGAAGAAGAGGAAATTTGCACCATTTCCTACGTAGAGAGGTGCAGCGGACACCTCACAGGCAGTCCCAGGCTGAGGAAACAGTTTGGCACTTCCTCCCTTAATGGCGAAGCAGAAGCAACTATGTAGATGCAAGCAAGCAATAAATAAAGCTTGCTGAGATTTTTGCACCTCAAACAGGGAAGATTTATATTTCGTGTAGTGATATTAGACTGCTTTATGCACTTTCTTTTGGTTTTTTTCCCCAGATCAGGTGAAGTATTAATGGGACGTTTGAATTTAAACACCCATGGACTATGCTGAGTGGTGGGTCTGCATTAGGTAGCGGCCATGCGTCGTGACAAACTCCACAGCGCTTTGCAAGATTAGCTGCACAAAGAGATCCTTTCACTTACCACTGAAACGCAGCCCTCTTGCATTTCAGGTGCTTAAGAGTGCAAGTAACATTTCACCACGCCTCGGACAAGAAATGAAACGCACTTCTGTAAATCCGCCAGTAGAGCTACCAGCATCTCCAGTAGAGCGAACCAGTGGCCCAGTGAACACCGCGCAGCAGGAGAGCTGTGAGACCGCAGCGTGCTCCTAGCCCATCCCCACGGCAAGTAATGCCACCCAGCATTAGCTACAACTAGGTCACGCCACCCCACGGCTGAAGATGACAAGATCATGCATATAGCCATGCATATAGATGGCGTCAGCTCAACTGATACGTGGTAGCTAATGAAGCCATCAAGGGAGCTTAGGTTCAGGGTCCTGGTTAGATACCTGTTTGAAGAACCACCTTTCTGCTCTGTAGGGAACCAGTGGCCCAGTGAAAGGTCTGAGAAAGAGGCAGGGAGTTAGATGCCTCTCTCTCCCTTGCAACAGAAACTGGAACAGCCCTCAGCCTCCACACTGCACAAAGTGACTTCATGAGTCATTCAGTGCTCCCTTTCAAGGACTCCCACCTATTTATGCAATGAAAAGCAAACAGAAGTTCTCACTATGGTTTAATGATGTCATTGCACAGCTAATTTGTTTGCTACAAATCCTTGCAGGCTTTAAATTTGCCATCTAAGTTCAAACCAGGTTTGTAATTTACACTGTTGAAAGGCAACACCAACTCATACCAGTCAGTTGAGTGTGTCCCAAATGGAGGACTCCAGACACGTGACAAAGAAAAAAACCCCATTAACACAGGAAACTTCTATTGCTATGGGATTTCTTGCCTCTGGCATAAAGAGCTTCTTCCTTGGGAGGGTAATGCAGCACTGGAACAAGGACCCAGAGACACGGTGGCATCTCCAGCCTTGAAGGTTTTCAAGACTTGGCTGTACAAAGCTACATCTGGTGTGACCCAGCATTGATGATATTCCTGCTTCAAGTGGGACATCAGACTAAAGCCCTTTGCAACCAAATTTCCAGGATCCTGTGAGCTCTTCCTGCAACCTCAGTATATTTCTGGTGCAAGAAATTTCTACACTAAAAATGAGAGGGCATGCAGATTTGCATGGGATGAAAGTATACTTGATCTTTAAATGATCATTAAATGAAAATGATGGGCATTTGAGAGGGATGTATTAATGGACTCGTGCAGCTGTGCACAATACTGAGGGCTATTTAGGGGCAGACCCTGAGAAGACTGCTCCCACACGCAGTGATGCCAGCTCTCTTACTAAAGACGGGAATGTCAGAGAGGGACAGTTGACCTTTAAGACGCCAGCACAGTTGTGTTAAATTTCCCTTCACAGTGAGAAGCCAGTCAAATGTCACCATTCATTGTAGAACTGGTCAAAGCACAGGGCAAAGCTGCTGCATTTTTCACACTGGAGCTTTGAAACAAGCTATTTTTATTTTTCATCTCTTGTTCAGGCCAGCAGTTTTAGCATCAAGTCTTCCTCCGCAAAGCAAATCGAGCTGTAGAGCCTTTTATTCGTCTTTCCCAACTTCATGTGCTTTAAGATTTCCATAAAGCAGAAAACATCTGTATGAAGACTTTGTCCATGATGGAGATAACTGCCAACACCGAGTCACATGTTATTTCACATGATGATGGGCACTGTCATCTTAACTCAGTTTCATATACCACAAATCGATTTCTTTGCAGGAGAGGAACAGTTGTTAAGTGTTGCCTACTCTTTCATGTTAGAACTGCCCCTTTTAGCTTCTCATGGAAAAGTATCCTCTGTTAATCCAGGTTATGAATCAAGTCTCATACTAGTCTCACCACATTGCTCTGCACCAGCGTGACTAATGCTTGCCCTTTAAGCATCCTGTGACACTTCTACAAACTTCTCTGGTACTGAGCAAATTCAGTTTGGGAAAGGTAAACCTGAATAGCCCTCACATCACAAAGCTCTTGAGTACTTGTTCGGTTCCCTTCTCATTCAGTTCTAGGGTTATTTAGGGCGGCTCCCAAAAACTGACGGAGAGGGGATTCCTGCGGTGCCGTCAGTAGGATAGCAGCAGGGAGCCAGAGGCAGCCTGCCCCGGGGTCCTACAAGCCCAGGCACAGGGAGCAGGGCTGCTGTAGCTGTGAATCTCTCTAGGCTGCACAGACGCACATCGGCAGCTCCTGCCAGGCTGAAATGTCATTTTGCTCAGTGCTTCTAGGGAAATACAGCAGGACCTCTATTTCCCAAGGGAGACAGAACAGGACCTGCATGCAGATAAATCCTATAGACATTCTCCAGCATCTGACTTTTTATTTCATTAGCAAATATACTTAACGTCTTTTCAAAAAAACCCTTGTATTAGTTTCTTTTCTAAAAAGCAAAGTCTTTCTTTGTGGTGGCTTTGGAACGACCTCAAAATATGAAATGTGGATGCCTGATGCAGAAATTGTTGGCATTTGCAAAGTACCTGGAACTACAGTTCTTGAGTTTTAGTTTCAGACGCCTGTGATACTGATTTAATTGTCAGCGTTGTTAACAATTTCACAGCTCAGAGAAGGGATAAGAATTATAACATTGAATTGCTCTGCTAGTCCTCAAAATGTGAGTGTGTTTGCCTGTGCATGTGCGTGCAAAAGTGTGTGTAGGGATAGAAAAAGAGAGGAAAATTAAATAAACTATATAGGCCACCACCTTACGTACAGTGAGTTCAGAGGGTGATCCGTTTACTGCTCTGTAAGGAATTTTCTATAAAGAAGGGGCTCAACATTTCAGAAGCTGGCTTTTAGGCAGCTTTGCCATTCACAAAATCTGGCGTGAAGTGAAGAGTCTCAGCAGAGGTTACGAACCAACAACTTCAGAGTGGGTGGTAAAATTAGACAAAATCAATCTTTCCATCCCTCAGAGCAGACACGGCAGCAGGTGTGGGTGGGGACTGAAGGTGCACCGCAAGGGAACACAAACAGCCTAAAAAAACCACCTTCCAAGGAATAATGATATCATATCTTGTTGCCAACACTGACATAATGCTCATGCTGTCTGCAAAATCGTTATGTTCCAAGCAACCCCTCCTGAAGCCTAGAAAAGAATAGGCCCTGAGAAAAGAGACAAACTTTTCTTTTAAATTTCCTTCTATGTGCAACTGGCTCGGTTCTAAATTAAGCGCTATGGAAATAGCCAGGCCCTATTGAAAATTTCTAAAAAGGAAAAATGTCACCTCCAATTATTTTGCTATGTGCTGAAAATATCTTGATCTTAAAATATCTTGAGAAAGACCCTGAGACTGAAAAAGTAATGCCTTTGCTCTCTCCATGTGTCAGTGGTGCTTCTTGTCCCTCACTTCGTGAACTCCAAATTCAAAGAAAAATCTGTGAGAAAAGAAAAATGGTGATAAAGACCTCAATACCCTGAGAATCATCTCTCTGCTCCTCAAGGAACGTCGCTGTGAAAACAGCCACACTGATGTCAACTCAGAAGAAGGTAACAATTGTGTCCTGTGTTTTGGTGCTAGCAGATATCACAGTGAAGAAATGTAAGCTCATTGATTTCTGCTACACTGATGGTGTGAGATATCATCTTATCTTTTATATGTATTAGTGAAGGTAGTTAAAAAACAGTATATCTTCACAGCATCCTTTCTGTAAGACAGCTATTATTCAGTTCCTACAAGGCCAAGAGCAAATCACACTAACATGACCAGATCACAAACAGTCTTAAATCTTTCCTGTGATGTAGTGGCTCATCCTTAGGTATACATGCCAGCAGCACATCTACTGATCTGCCTGTAGCAAATCTGATCTTTTTCTTTGGTTGAAGATGATGCAGGTACACTGGACTATGCAAAAAATTGGGTGCAATCTCATACCTATCTTCCTCTGTATCTACCTTGCAATATCTCTTCCATGAGCATTTTATAGTGTTCAGAACTGTATTAACCGGACCACAGGAGACATAGAAAGTGGCTGTTTCTATAACTTTTTGAGAGACAGCCTGATAAACACATGGAGGTATTTTCAAAGGCAGAAACTGAAGACCCCTTTTCTCATTGCTTGGTGGGTATGTGTATGCATGGTGAAAGGGATATCCCTCAGAGAGGGCTGTGTCTGGCCTTTCACAATATATCAGCTCTTTAAGCTAATGGTCCTCCTAAATCCTCTGGATACATCCTTGTTACCTGGGTATGCAAGATCCTTATAAGGGTTAATGTTTTTTTCTTTGGCCAGCAGGAGCCCTGGCTCTTATTTCATGAGTTGTGAGCTGAAGTACAGAGAAACTTCGGTAACGGTCAAAAGTCATGGGAGAATTCATAGGGAAGTGGAACCGAACATGACTAAATGAACCCGGCGTCCGGATCACGAGGCGCAGCCCTAAAGAGCTTACACAGCTCATAGCAAAACAAGTGAGGATGACAAATATTTATGTAATGGGTATTTGGAATGCAAATGGTATGCATTGGGTAATGCAGTGCAAAAGTTCCCTGTGATAACAGCAGGGTTTGCTTAAGGGTATAGGGATACTCGTTCCATAAGGTAGCACCTACCACAATTTTATTTCACGTGCATTCCCCCACCCCCTGAGGTGCCCCCCCAAGCACATCTGACCGTCACTATAGAGCTAGTAGGTAAAATAACAGCTCAGCCTCTCACTGCCACTCCATTCAAGGAAATTGTTCAGATTTGGTCATCGGGATTGCTTGTTTTCAAAATGATGATATTACCAGAAAGATGAGTCAGTGAAATGAGTTTTGTCATTCTGGAGGCGAGGGTCATTGGCTGCTTTTTAAAAAAACGTAACCCCAAGGGGTCTCAGGGCAGCCTCCGAACCAAGTTTTGTCTCCATGCTTTAACATTATCCTCGAAAAAGACAAATATCCTGAGCCACCTGGTATCTGTGTCTGTGTTTCATACACCTTTCTCTTGCTTCGAGTAAGAGGGTTTCATTTGATCAAAAGCACGTGAACCATAAATATATGACACTAAATTATTTCATAGTAAAAGATCAGATAAGTGGCAGCATATCTGGGCGCAAGGTAATGCTAAATTTGGGTGGTGTACTTCGCTATTTTCAATCTCCACAATATCATCCACGTGGTACAGCAAAATTGCCTTTCCCTCTGAACAGCCCCCTGGAATCTGAGAAAAAGGAAGCAGTTAAATATCAAATGAGAGAAAATACTTCTTAAGTGGGTATCATTTTTAAACTGCATGCTTTTAGACTATTTGAAGAGTGTTTTTTTCTGGGATCGCAGTTACACCACCGAACGCAGTTATGCTAAAATAAGATTTTGAAAGTTTAATAACAGAGTAGCCACTGAGATTTTTGAACATTTGCACTGTCTTCATAACCTTCAGGGTTTTTTTTGCTCTTACACAAATAAGCCCCAAAGCCCGCGCCTCTGCTGCAAAACCTCATGTGGGGTATTGTGTGTGATTTCAGGCTCCCCAGTACAAGAGAGACACTGACATACTGGAGTGAGTCCTGCGGAGCACCACCAAGGTGCCTGGGGTTGGAGCACCGGTTGCGTTTTGGAGGCATGCAGAGGTCCCTTTCCATTTAAATTATTTTATTATTCTACCCTTTTCCCCTTCTTTTTCCTTCTCTGTGGCCAGTACATACCATCCTGGTAAGCCTATTGACTTCATCCCACTTTGGCAAATAAGGATGTATAACCCAGGCAGAGATTTGACTTCACCAGGTTTCTACATGTGGTTTGAGACAGTGTTTTTGTACCTTAAAAACTGAAACCTGGCCCCCATGTTGGCAGAAAGGGCCTGGTAAAAGGCCCTACAGAAGTTTGCAAAGGTCAGTGAGGCTTACTTGCTGGGATTGCCAATTCAGAGCCACCATCTCCCCTTCCCTCTGCAGAGCTTCAGCCAGCGCCATTGTCTTCTAGGGTCAGGCAGACTGGTCTCCCCATTCCCCCGAAAGTTCCCCTGGTACTGTCTGTCCAATATGTATTAAAGATATTTTATATCAAAATAGGTCAGAATCAAGCTTTCTAGAGCATAAAAATTCTCTCCCTTGACTTTGTTCTCCTTTTCTTGTTTACTTTCCTTTACTTATTAATTCTTCCTTCTGCAACTTTCTTTTTCACTCTCCCATTTTTCTGTTTAATACTTTACTAAATTTACTTGTTGTTTGATTTCTTTAACCCTACAATTCTTGAAAAATCCCTTTTCTTCTAACTGTTTCTGATTTTAGCCTCTTTCTTCACTGCTACCATTTCTGCTCTTACTCTTTCTTCTCTTCTCTCCCTTTGAAAATAAATAACCAGCTCTTAAGTCCCTTTTCCTACCTTTCCCATCCTCTCATATTTTCTCACCTCTGTCTTCTATCTCCTTTTGTGCTCTAAACCTTTTTTCTTTCACGTGGCCTCCCCATCACTCCATACTCCAGGCTGTTTCTCCACTATCACTTCCCAGATCATTTTCCCTGGCATTCACCATGTCCCTGAATAACTGGCCAAGAGTTTGAAGCTTTTTCCTCTTTCCTCCTCCACAGAAAAGGGTGCAGAGAAAAACCTGTCCTTTGCCCCACCTGTTGGTATTGGCCATATGACATTATTTTTTCACCACCAAAATACTTCTAAATTGTGAGTGAAGTTGCTGAGACATCCCAGAGGTCTTTCCCCTTCAGGGAACTCCACTGTGTCTCCACTCCAACTTCATTTCTCCCTTTCTACCTACACTGGTCCTGTCAAATAACCTAATGGTATCTCCATGTGTCTCCTCCTTTTAGAAGCTGCTGCTCACCATGTTCCCAGTGGCCGCCTTTAAATAATAATTAATATTATTTAAAGCCTTCCCAAAGACTCCTGAGCAAACCGCACAGTCCCCCCTCCCTAAAATATGGTAACAACATCTTGAGGTGGGTTTTCCCCAGACAGAAGATGAAAACACATGTGTCTCTGTTTCCCTGCAGGACAAGCCAAACACGGCACTTCTACGCACGGTGCTCCAAAGGAGGGGCTCAAACCATCCTCTCCGTATAAATCACATCTCAAATGTTTTTTGTAGCCAGTCACTTAAGTATATTTCCAGAAAAGCACCTCAGAACATGAAAGAAAAGACATCAGAAAAATAAGCATTTAAGAGCTGTGCTTTGCTTCCCGTCCAAGGTTAATTTTTGGATTCTCTGAAACTACAGACAGATGACAAAAAACACAGAATATTGAGAGAGAGTAATAATCTTGTGCAAACCTCTCACACCCACACATTCTCCCTTTTCTGGGTCTGTCTGACTCATACAAGTCAACTTCAGGGAAAAAATTACTTTAAAAAAGCACACCCCCCCCAGCAACTAATCTCCCCTGGATATAGGGAAGGTGCTTCTTTGACCTCACCTTGCTAGGACAGCCAAAACAGCACTGGCAGGTACAAATGCAGAATTAGGGAGAGAAAGCCTCGCTCGGTAGCTGATCCCTCTTCTTCAGGTGTATTTGTTTTAACATGGCAGTCAGGGTTCAGTGGCTGCAGTAGGATTAGAGGGTGACTCAAGTGTAAAGGTTCAGGGGAATTTGTAAATCATCCGCTGTGTACATTTTTAGGCCAGCTGTCTTATTCTTTCTTTACCCACTCTGGCAAGATCTGTGAGCAAGTTCCCTTATGCCAAATGCGAATATTTAAGTTGCTGGGTAACTCTGTTAAAATTTGTTTCCATCTCTTAAGGAACAAGGCATCACTTTGAACCTCATGAGCCACTTGCTGTTAGCTCCTACCCAATGGTTTTACACTAAAAACCTGGAGATAATATTTCTGCACAATGTGGGTACGTGCACAGGGGATTCTGGTGCTCGGATGACCAAACCATCCCTGAAAACACCAGATCTGTAGCCAGGAACAGGGCAGCTGCACCTGCAACATTGCTTCCAAAAGATGGACAAGACACCTTGGAGGTAGCACTGCAGGTGCTCTGCTTCTGGGACTCAAGCTAGTGTCTCCCCTTGGCATCACGCTGGTCCCTGTGCACATATCCAGCTACACAGACCTAAGGCAGCAATTTTTAACACCATGTGCAGCCCAGACATGCCCTCAGATGTATCCAAACCCCTTGGCAAGCTTTCTTCCTTTGAGTTGAAAATTCTGGTAAATCCATGTGTGTGACCTCTGATCTTAAGGAAAATATCACGATATGTCCAGCAATAGCTAATAGTAATCGGTTATACAGACCACCATTTAATTTTATTGTGAGAGATTCAGGGGAAACTCTCAGTAAAAGCAGACTTTAATATTCATTAAAGTCTCCTCAAAGACTGTTTTCTCTAGCAATCACAATGAACTTTGCAAGGTAGAAAAGACAGACTTTCTTTTTCTTTTGCAGGAAAACACAGCTTTCAATTAAAAGAGTATCACTCATACAGATTTGGACATGGAAACGACAAATTGCTTTCCATGTTCATTTCTTAGTAACGTCTTCCATCCACCTCTGTGTTTCTCCGCAATAATGGAGATAATCGAATTCCTTCTGTGCGAGTTGGGTAAACTGAAATTGTGGATCGGAGCATCTTTTCCCTGCACGGCCCAAAGTGCTGGCAGAGAGCACCCGATCAGGAAGGCTAGGACGGGATGAGTGTATATCTTGCTGCATTTTGCCCACAGTGGTGAAATACCAATTCCAGTGAATTCAGTATCCAAGAGTTCAGTGGCACCGAGATGTCAGCTCCGATTTCCTGCTTGAAGCTTGATGATTCCTGATCAACACCACTGTCAGTAAGTATTTACTGGCCAGCACATCTCACAGGCAAATTCACAAGAACAAACCCATTACTGTGTCACCATTCCCGTCTTACCAATTTTCAGTACCTGACTTAGTGCCTAAATAAGAAAACCAGCCTCCCTAGCTCCCTTGGCAGACAATGGAAAGGGGAAAGTCACTCCCAAGGACAACTCAGAGTAAGGAACTAGTACTTGGGCACGTTCTCCTCCATTAATTGTATAGGAAGATGAAGCTCTTGTTCAGATGTCCATACCTAGGTTCTGTACCTCTCTTCCCTCTGTTCTAATTTCTTACCTGGAGAAGAAGTCTCTGCAACACCAATAACGTAACAATCTGACTGCCCTAAACCACTGGCACTGAAAAAGTATTTTTAAGAGGCAAGACTATTTTACAGTTAAAGCCAAAACTACTATCAGTATTGATGCTTCCATTCACATCTTTAGCAGCTCTCCTGCAGACCAGCAAAGCACAAGGTCTGAAAAATCCCCAAACCTTTCCCTCTGCGGTAAGATAGGAGAATCACCAGGGAGGCTTAACCATGCTCTATGCAATCAACATGGTGCAGCTGAGCTTAGCTTGGACTTGTCCGTTCCTTATAACTTGTCTGTATCTCCCGTTTATATCCAAAATGGACTGCTTTTAATTAAACATTTAGCTAGAACAAGGAACAGAAAAATTAGAAAAAACAGAGTTTGTAGTAAAATCACGTATGACTTAGCTAGTAGACAACTGTATTTAATTAACCAGTTGCTAAATTTTAAGAACACCATCTTGCCTGTTAATTGCTATATTTTAGCCAAATAGCTCTATCAAGTATATAGAGAGTCTGGACTGTAAAATCAATATGGGAGACTATGAGTGGAAGCATTGCTTGAAAAAGTATAGAAGGGCCATCAAAATTTTGATTTTTTTTTTCAATTTTCCTCCATGAAAGCTATGAAGGAGAAAGAAAAATATCACTGTCCCATTTTAGAAATTCCTGGGAACCAAACCCACTATTTTACCTATGATTCTGTCAGCAAAAAATTGCTAGAAGGACTGTATAACTACATTTGCACTAAAGCAACTGGAGAGTAGCTATTTTATCTGCAAGACAGAAAATAGTTCTCTGTTTAGGAGATGGTTTTCTACAGAGGTTAAGCGTTATTTTCCTGATACTCTCCTAAAAGGACAATTGGAGAAAACAATGATTTACATATAAAGTGAGATGAATAAAATGTTGTGGATTTAATTCAGGTTGGGAGTATAGCAGAGATTCAAAGTAAATAAAAAAACCCAACCAGAATGATTTTACAAACCACAAGTAATAGAAGTCAAAGGAACTCAGTTAAAGTTAAAATGAGGAAACACATTTAAAACACTCTGTGCTGGTCTCCCAGCAAACATGATGAAGGAAACAAAATTTCAGATGCAACTTAATTTGCCACAACCGACCGTATCAATACATCAGTGACCACGAGAGAAGAGAACATTTTCCTTTTAATTATATGGTCATCACAGATAACTTTGGTCTTCATTAAATCTCTAGAAGACGATACACTTGGCAAGTTTGCATTAAATAGCACTCTACAAATCAGTATTCTTATTCTTCATTATTTCATTACTTCTTATTCTTCATATACTGCGACTGCTCATAGTTTTATAAGAATGACTAAACCCAGGGTAAGAGTTTTTACATATGCAAATCTCTGAAGTCCAGGAGATCACACAATAGTACTGACACGAAAAAGCAGAGGCAGGTGGGATGAAAAACACTGTACTTCCTACCAGTGTAATGCATGCAAGCATTTACAAAGAGTCTAAGCACAAGACCATCTCTACTTTTGAGCATACCCGTGGTGCAAAGCTTGGGGTGAAGGAGGAAGCCATGAACCCAGTGAATGCAGCCCTGTAATGATTCTTTGCAAAGTGAACAAGATCTATTCCCACCGATGTTGTGGGATGTCTGGGCATTGCACCCCAGTCACTTCTGGATGCTGTACCAAAGCTGTAGGTAGGTACCGCAGCACCGAGAAGTTTTGAGCTGTGCCAGTAACCGGGCAGGGATTGACTTCAGGACCAGGGAATGAGAGAAACTCCCAGGCGGAGGACTCCTGACTTTCCTTTTACAGTTAGGGTGTAACCCACCCATGTCTTTTGCACTTCTGTCTTCAATGCGGATGAAACGCACCCAAGAAGTGCCCATTCCTCTCCATTGATTATAAGGAAACCCAGAGTGTCTGGCTGGTGCGTAGAACATGCACAGCATTGCCAAAGGGACCCCTATCAAAATGTCCACGGAGACATGACATTCCCAGGCATCAACTGTTCCTATTCATTATTCAAAGGGACTGCTTGCCGCCTGCCAGGTTAAGGAGCTATGTTAGTTTTTATAGGGTTTTTTGGGAGGAGAATCTACAAGAAACAGGACTTTTTCAGGAACAGTGGGAGGATAAGTATACGTTTAAAATAGTAACAAATGAGGAAATGAGTCTCATATGTCATGCTAACTGGGAACTCATTCATTGAAGAATCCTAAAAAAATGTCACTTCCCTTCCTACCAATGAAAATAGTCTCAAAAGTATTTTGAAATCCCAAATCCAGATATAACAAAGACAGAGAAATATGGAGTTTGTTTATACACTCAACTGAATGATCGGAACTTATTTAGCCCTTTCGCTCTATAGGAATTAATTTTAAAACTTCAAAAATGGAACAGAGAAGATAATTTCTATTAGCTTTTACATATCTTCTTACAGAATTCTAGCACAAGATAAAATAAATATTATGTTTTATATTTTTTTAAAGGGCAAAGTATAGAAAAAAAAACCAAAGCATAGAAAGATCTAGAAATGCTATGTACAGCTGTACTACATCATCTCAGAATATTGTCTGAGGGTGACAGGCTGGAGCCGTAAATAATATGCTTCAAAACCTTCTGTGGCAAATGACTTCAGTAAGTTGGCTGCAAAGTGAAGAAAATATTACAGCTGAAAGACAATATAGTGGAGATGGAAATTGTCACCATATAAACAGATATTAAGCCAAATTAAATCATCTATCCTATGAATTTTTTTTTTTTTTAATAACGAAGAATACCTAATACACGAAACCAAAAGTTTTCTTTTGGCCTCCAGCAATATTTGTGCATGCTTACATCCTCCGAAGAAGAGGAAGAAGACCACCAACTGCAGGCAGGCCTGTGGTCCCTGTTACGTACCTGTCGCCATTTTAGTTGTAATTCCTCTGATTGCAAATCATCTGACTGCTGTTGTACAAATCAGCCAGTCTTTCTAAGTCCCCTTTAAAATCCGTGAGAAAACAGGCATTTCTTGAGTGTATCTTGATATACCAACAATCAGGTGGCAAATGCTGGGATACAAGCAGGCAGCACTCCACAACAAACGTCATGTTAACTTGTGGGCAAATGACCTAAAAATGTTTATTAATGATATCTATGCTCTTCTCCGAACTTACTGATCTCAAGTAGTCCTAAGTAGGTAAAGGATGAAAACTCCTCCTCCAGGGGGCTGTGGATTAAAGGCATCTCTACTCGTAAGTTATGGCTGGAGCAGTGAACACTCCCACTGAGAAATGAAAACTGCTGTTACAGCTGAGGACCTGGCTCAACACTTCTTGGAGAAGTGCTGATCCACACTGAAGAGACATTGCTTGGAAATGAGTGGAACCCAATGCATACAAACCAGGTAAGCAACTACTTCTCTCAGTGTGAAAAAAGGTAACTTTATTCAGCATTTCAAGTGATGAAGTAATACAAATGCACATACACATATGAAATCATGACATAGCCAGACACGGCAAAAAAAAAGTCAATCAGATAATAACAAGAAGATGAGACAATATTAAGAATGCAGACAAATTCACATGGTACTATCAGGAGAAACTAGCTGAAATATTTCATCAAAGGGCCATAGAACACGGACGGGATCCACCCAGCACGCTGGGGAATGGACCACAGGGCTCTGCTGCGCCCAGGCCAGAAGAAGGGTCATATGCTGTGGGAAGTCTGAGCAGAGCATATGCTGTGAAAGTCTCATGCCTCAGCGCTTGAGACCAGGAGGTCTGTGCAATGTCACTTGCAACCACTATAAGGCCTCTCGGCACAGTTGTGTAAATAAGAACCAGATCCTTTGATTTCAAAATCGGTATTTTTCAAACATAACAAAGACCCTCTGTGGGAATGACTAAGTTCACAATAGCTGTGCTGTGGTAAACACAAGCTATTTTGAGTTATTGACTGCATAAACACATAGGAATATATCTATATTTTTAAATAGATGCTACTTCTCCAAGTAGCATAATGGTTCAGGAGAGTTCATTGTAATGTTCCACATGGAAAATAAATTCACTCTGAAAGTGAGATTTAAGTATGGAGAAAATCATAGAATCATAGAATAGTTTG
>NW_009212442.1:0-13726 GCF_000690835.1 Fulmarus glacialis
TACCCTTGGGTGGATCCCATCCGGCCCCAAATGAGAAACTGAAATTCTGGACCTCTGGATCATGGATATTCAAATGTAATGACTCTACATCCAGCTTACTTCTGGTAATTAAACCATTGATATAAAGAACACAACAAATGTTTCTGTATGCCACTTTTGGCACCAAACTCACCAGACCCAAATGTTGGGGTTTTCCCCTCAAAAATGGAATATTAATGTCGTATTTGATCTCAAAGGGAGGAAGGTAAACTCCTTTTGGACTCCATGCATATTTTTCTTCTCCAGTACCCAAATATGCGTTGGAAATTCAACAGCAGTGGCACTCAGCACTCTTGCAAGTAGTGACAAATAACATCTGCAATGGAAATGGCAGGGAAAACTAGACAGACAATGTAATTACGTGCACTGAAATCTAGCCACGACATTCAAATTAGCAACAGGATGATGAGAAAAGTCTTGTCACAAAATCTGAAGCCAAGCAACACCTGGAGTGCCCTTTTTGCTAGGCAGATGCTATATCAAAAGCTGGAGGATGGTAGCAGCAGCCAGAAAGTTAAACAAGACTGTGCTTCTAACACCAGGTGGATGCCACTTGTAAGAATATGCACAACATACCTGCCTGAAGGATGTGGCAAACCGCCTTGAGGTGTTCCTCAAGTGTGAAGGGGAGGAAAATCAGCTTCTGGACAAAACGATTAGAACACATTGGAATGTGGCTGGTGAACTCTGCTTCAGGAAGTGTAGGAAAAGAAGAAGTTGCCAAAAACTGTCATCAAGTGTATGATCATTTGAGTAAGATTTTCTTGATGTGTTAGGTTCCACGACACTTTCCAGAAGAAATGAAATAACCACATGCTTCTGGCTTTGTTCACTATGACTTAATGAAATAATATTTATTTTCTTAAGATTTGACCTGTAGATTAGCTCTGTAGAACCAAAAACTAAGAAAACAGATCAGATGCTCTAAAAACTAACCATTTCACAGGAGGACCTCTGTTATAACATAAAGAAAACATCTGTACCTAAGTTGCCTAAGGAGGAGGTGAGCTTGGTGGCATAACAGTCTGTAACAGTGTTCAAATCAATCAGAATTTGATCCTAGAATCAGCCTACTATCTCCCCTTTCTCTATGCCTGCTTCACTGTAAAACAAACAAAAGATGTTTCTTTTATGGAGAAGTAAAGAAGCTAGAAGGATGGTAAGTGACTAAAGGCACAACAGTGAAGGATGGAGACAGAATCTGTTGTCCATCCCTGCTTCAGATGCCGTCTGGTTATAGGATAGCTTTAAGATGAAGATTGGTGCCTACTGAATTTTCCAAGGTGGCCCTTCCCCCTCCCTGAAGCTCCTTTCTGTAGAATGAAGATAACAAGGCTTGTTTGCCTCCTGGAGAAAGCAAAAGATAAAAATAACTGGTGTCAGTACCTGATGCGTATGAAATGTTATGTTCTCTTTAGATAACTGTTGTATGCATCCAGAAAATGAAGACGGAAAAATAAAATCTAAACTTGGGTTTGTATTTTCTAGGAGACAAAAGCATAAGGCTCCTAATTGTTATTGGTTTTTGCTTTCTTAATCTTTCATCTTTAGACCTTCTACAAAAAAAACCAAAAGAAGCCCACAATCAAAAATACAGTAAAACCAAAAAGGTTAACTTGGAGGCCCCAAGTTATGTGCAATATTTCATAGGGATGGATGCTGTTCAAGGAGAGGAGAAGCACAGCCTGTAAGAGAGGTCCCAAAATCTGAATCTGGCATCTTTGGCAGAGTGCTGGACACCTTTGCGATACCACAGGAAAGTGGAAGGAGAAAAGGAAAGGACAGAGGCTACTGGAAAAGAAAAATAAAACTGCTAAACTAGGAACTGCAACAAGAACCACAATTATCAGTTCTAAAATAACCTCAATTCAAGTAATTTCTGTGAATTTTTTTGGGTTAAGACATCCTGTATAATATAATATACACCCAGGCCAGATGTGTATATGTTATATAAGCTTATTGCTTGTCTTCAGTTTTCCCACGTCTAGATTTAAATCATCTAGCTCCCCCGATTTTGAACAGTAACTTTTTATTTCTCTAATCTGTAGGCAAGCCAGCATCAGAACAAGCAAGCAACTACGGATCATGCTCTACTTGTTCTCAGAGAAGCAAGGAATATGCAGTAAAGCTTTGAAGGGGCTTTGAATATCAGAAAAATCTTTGGCAATAACTAAAGTTCACAGTATTTCTGAATTACGGGAACCTAAAGCAGTAGAGAAGATGAGAACTGAACAGGCTTAAAAATAACCTGAAAGATTAGTGCTGCTCAGAGGTTACAGGCAGCGTGAAACATCCTGCAGAAAGGAATGTAAGGAACAGCTTCAGGAGCATGTTTCTGATTTACAGTCAGCAGGACAAGAAAAATCTTACTGTGCCATTCCGATGAGACCGTCTGAGTATACCCCAAAGAAATACCCAACATATTTCCTTCTGAGGGAAGTGACGAGGACAGATAACACAGCAAACTGGCTTCAAACCATTATAGTCCATATGTTTTCCAATGCCTGGCCGTATACAATGTCACGGCTGTTACAGAGCCAATTGAACCCTTTATGTTCCTGACCCAGGGCCAATCAGTGCAGCCAGGTTCCCAGTGCAAATGGATTAGAGTGGGCAAGTGTGCCGTGAGGTCCAGCAAGGCAGACAGTCTCCACAAACAGGAAAGCAATAGCTGCCTGCCAGCTTCCTAATTGTGGAGTTGGTGTCTGCTGGGAAGCCAGCTGCCTTCCCAGCCTTCCAGATGGAAATGAGAATGTAAAAGAAAGTAGACAATGAAGGGTACATGGAAATCAAATTAAATAAACGCTATTTGCACTGCAATTCTGATCTGTTTTGACTGGCCCTTTTTTATGAAAAGCACTTCAGGGATTTTCTTTTTCTGCATGTGGTAAAAAAGTAAGTTGAGTATAGAAGAAGGTGATGAAGCAAAAGTACTAAATAGCCTCTCTTACATTTGGAGCCACCGTCTTTAATCTCCAAGTATACAAGCACATTTAGCAGCTATGAGTGAAAAGTTCAGAGGTTCCTTTTTGATTATTGCAGTTTGGACTTTTATATGAATTTTGTCTAAATCCTTTCAGTCTGCAAACTGAAACAACTGCTTGTATTTCCTTCTTTTACTGTTTCCATCCAGGGCAGTAATGCCAAGACTTCCTCCTAGTCCTAATCAATGAGAACAAGAGATAGCAGCTTTTTGGAGCCCCAGAAGAAGACGGTAGGTAATTTCTTGCTCACACAACACTTAGATGATGCCTGGGATAAGATGAACACTTATCTGAACAAGCTTCTTTATACAGAACAAGCTTCCTTATACAGAATATTAGCACAGTATCGAGGGTAGAGTTCCAGCTGACTCTCTGATGTCAATACTAAGATATTTATTTCAGTGCGGCATATTTACTTAATTACATAATAAACCATTTTCAACAGTGTCAAATGAATGTAAAATTAACACATGTGCCCCTGTTGCTAGTACAGGGTTGTGACCATTAAGCCACAGCGGAAAATGTCTGCAGAAATCTGATAAGGTCATTGCTGGATTACAAATCACTGCAACTTCAGTACTTGCAAGTCCATCCAAAACATTAGACAATTCTCCCCCAAAACTCTGGATTTAACCACTTTCATCAGGAGAGTTTAGAAAGAAAAAGACATGCTTCTCTTCAAGTGAAATCAGTGCCTAAGTAGGCTAAGAGCTGGTTCAGATAATACCACAAAGGATTTTTAGATTTATATAAAAAGATACAAGTTTTATTACATAGAACAAAAGGGAGCACAGATGCGATCTAAACAAATCAGAATATGAACAACTAGAAATGGTAGGAATTCTCACCTGTCTCTTTCCTGAGCTACAAATATTTTTCAGAGATGCAAAATCAGATTTTAGGTCTTACAGATATTTTCCTCCACAAGAAACAGCCCCACCAGTTTTTATTGCCAGTAAGGGTATCTGAATGTGTATTTCTATATTCATGCCACTATTCACATGAAACAGTCAACTGATTTCAAATAAAACAATAATTGGGTAATGTGTATTTTATAGAAACAAACTTAAAATACTTCACCATTAATTTTGCAACTTACTTAAGTAATTAAGTGCTCAAGATTAGAACGGAACTGTTTATTTTCCAGAGTTTCTAAACCTACAAAGTACAACATACAAACAGCAAACTCATAGATTTAAGAAAAAGATCAGTTCCAGAAAAAAAAACTTTGAAATTATCTATGGTATAATGAAAAAAATTGTAGCAAACCTAGGAAGACCACTTGATTACTAAAGTAACATTTGTCCAGGTTTATCCATCAGCACTTTCGGAATTTCCTTACTGATGATCTACTGCTTCTGCATTGAACTCCTTAACCATTATACCTGATAGGGAGGTTAGGAGAATACTGAAGTTTTCTCTGATATATCTTTTAAAATAACAAAAGGATATTAGGGCAGTAATGTTGATAAATATGGAGTGCTACAGTTTATGTTCCTCGTACCTCCTAAGGAGATATTTTCATAAAATCCTAATTAGATAGCAATTGCCTTCCAAAACATAACATGGAGAGAGAAAGTCAAAAGCCATTCTAAAGATAATCAAGTCCTTCATCCTTCTGTCCATGGATTTCCTTCCTGTCAGAAATTCAGCCTCTAAATACTATTTGTCTTTAGTGTAACGGTAGATATTGCTTTTACATTTTCTGGTGATGCAAATATTAACTACCAGCCCAGGGAAACTGGAATGAACTTTGCAGAATCACACATTAAATCTTCTTGGGTATTTTCCTAACATACATGGTAGCAGGAATAAGCCCAGGTTCCTTGAATTATGCCATAGCTGGGTCAAAATGAACAAAATTAGTCTTTACAAAATGAGTTTTCTTGCTACCATTCTATTGCTGACTTGTGGGTCCTTTCCATAGATAGAGATTTCTGTCAGTAAAATGAGCTTTGATCCAGGTTCACAACTGAGAGAAATTAGTTTGACTGTGGTTCACAGTTGGTGTGAATTAGCAGAGCCCAGCTGACCTTATTCTAACTTGATAGCTTCTACCCCTACGGATTTGCATTTAGAAATTAAACTCGTCAAGTCAAATTCCAAATACTTTCATATCGTCTCCAACCATAGAGACCATAAGAAGTGCATATTCTTTGGCCTTTCAAATGTAATTATTAGTCAGAAAAATACGCAACTAAATGAATCTCTCCCTCTTGCCATCTTCTCTCTTTTCTAGGTCTGCTTTACAATACTTTTCCCCCTACTTTGTATTCCAGAATTCATCTTTCCCTGTTACTACAACTGAATTTAAATAGTTGATTTTAACATTAGATGAACTTACTATAAAAATTAAGCTATTTTTTCCTTTTGATAGATAGCCTTGTATGTAATTCAATTCCTTAAAGTATCAGGCATGTAGTGATGAGCTGATCCTCTGCTCATAAGCAGGGATCTGACCTCACCAGTTTGTACAAACAATATCATGAAACCAAGCACATAAGTAAAGCAAACCAACAAGTGTTTGATAGAGCACTTTCTAAAAAAATACAAAATTTGCTCAGAGTAACAATAGACTAAAAGAAAGGGAATAGATATATTTTTAAGGATGCCCACTCAATGACAAAAGATTAAACAGGCAATCTTGTGGCTAAATTAATTAGTAGGATGACAAATCTCTTCCAAGGCTATGGCTGTGTCATTGATGAGTAGATGCCAAGCCCAAGCCCCCAGAGATTCGTAGACTTTAAAATTCCTACAAATGCCTCCTAGAAGGTGTTTAGAACTATCAGTCTATATTGCAGGAGTCAACCTCCTCACTTGTCAACGTACACGCAGCTGGCAGCTGTCCCTGGACCCTATGGGAGGCTTAAGTTCACTTTTCCTTCTTAATCCTCTCTGGTTATTCAGAAATACTTGTATTTCCTTTTAGCATTATGGGAGTTCCTTTATTTCTCCCCCATCAAACTGGTATTTATCAGGAAACCATTTCTGGCATCTAACACCTACACAGCATCCTTTCTTTCTGTTTTTATCATATGTATGACCTTAGAACGTCTCCCGTAGTTTTTCCACCTGACGCTGCTGTAGCTATGTGCCAGATATCTCCAGGTATAACAGATGGCAGAGGAGCTGTCTGTATTCTCAGTTCAGAGTCAATCTTTTCAACAGGTTATGACAGTTTATGCCACTATACTTCTTTGTGTTTTTTCTACCTTTTTTTTAAGAAAAAAACCAAACACCACCCTACGTTCAGCAGTAAGCGTGGGCAGTTGGAACAAGGAAGATGTTTGGGATGGTGCAGGGTTGATCACAGTTTTGAGGTGTGGGTAGATGTGAAGTAGTTCATATTACTAGGGTAGGGAAGATCTATTTCTTTAAACATCTCTGTAAAAGTATTTATAATAATGTCTGTTCATCATAATTTCTGGCCTTAAAAGCCTCCTGTCATTTCAGAGTATGGGAGAGAGGGGAGAGGCAGAAATCCAAGTTCTGTTTAGCATCTCTATTGCTTTTTAATGATCTCTTCAGCGTCTTCAATGATCATTTAATATCTTCTGTCATAATTTTTCAGAGTCCCACACAATCCTGAGCGTTACTGTCTGTTTTCACGGCTCTTAGCTCTCTAGCATTGCAAGGCATCAGCAAGCTTTTACTCTTGTCTAAACTGGCTAGGATAATAGTCACATCCATCACAACGTAGGTTCAGTGACAATTCATTGTACTCATCCTAAACATCCTCAATGCAGTTCATTACTTGCAAGTCCATAAAGTCTGTTTTTCCTCTGCTCAGTGTGAATCTGTCCCGTTCCATCTCTTTTCAAGCCATAGTCTTTTATACTTGGAACACCAAACGCTGCATATTCCAGCTCAGTTACATCAGTGCCTGTGAAAAGCCAGTGCCTCTCATTTGCCTCTCATTTGGGCCCTTTCATTACCATCATTTATGTTTAAAAAAGTCCATTATTAGTTTTAATGTCTGGTAAGTTCTATTTTGTTTCTTTTTGTGGAACTGAAGAAATAAAAATTATTTCCACTTAATTTTTTTGTCAAAATTTATACCATCTCCTCGGTACCCTCTCCTTTTTCACTCGTTTCCCAGGATCTCACTAAAATTTTGCTGTTTTCTCCTGTGTTCATATTTTTATTTTATATCTTCGTTAAATGCATCCTTTTCTGCTTTCAAGTGTCTCTCCTCATTAACATCTAATTTATTGGTATTTAATTTGGCTAGAAACACCTTGAATGTAGTTTTTATATTAATCTATATCTCTTATAAGTTTATTTGAAATGAGGATCAATGCACATGCCCTTTTATTCTGTTTTTACTTCTCATATTGTGTGACAAGTACTCTGTCGAAAGCTATGAATTGTTTGTTTTCTTTCCAAGAATTCCTAATATCTGTTTAGATGTTTACAAATATGTTTATAAATATGTTTCCAAATTCTGGCAAAGTAAAAACCAGCTTATCAAAACCCATAGTTTATTTCACAATTTTTATCCTCTAAAAACCAGAAAGCATACACTACCATTAGAAAAACAGGCAAAACAAACAAATATTCTGCAAAAATGAAATACAAAGCGAAATATGTAAATGAGTAACTAAGAGCTGACACTCATTTTAGTAGCATCCGGAATACATAATTCTGTAAGTGCGCACAGATATCTGTTTTAAGCTTAGATGCCCAGTATTGATAATCTGAAAATTGTGATGTTCAAACATTTCTCTGAGTTTTCCTTAAGATGCATTGTTTGTGTGCCTGACAGGAGACAGTACACTACACAGTCCCAGATTGATCATTAGTGTGACAGAAGCATGCATTGTTCTACTTCTTTTTCTAGTTAACTTTTTCTGCCCAAACAAGTTTTTCATATTAAGAGATGAGAAAGAAGAAAAAATATACCATGTGGAGACACATTCAAGGTGAGATAAATTTGTGACTTTTTATTTACACTGGCCATGAGACGGACTCCCTCAAGATATAGAAATTTTAATACTGAAAAAAATAGTTTTGGCCCAAACTAAATGCAAAGCTATGTAGGGGGGAAAAAAAAAAAAAAATCAAAGCTCAAACCTACCATTGTCTCTATTAAGAGGAAGCAATAAAATCCAACACTCCCTCCTCCTCCTCTCTCCCTGTCCTGGTTTCAGCTGGGATAGAGTCAAATTTCTTCCTAGTGCTGTGTTTTGGATTTAGTATGAGAAGAATGTTGATAACACATGTTTTCAATTGTTGCTGAGTACCCTGCTAGTCAAGGACATTCAGTTTAGAAAACAAAACAAAACAAGCGTTGGGAGGGAGCATAGCCAGGACAGCTGGCCAAGGGGGTATTCCATACCATGTGACATCATGCTCAGTATATGAATGGTAGGCATGTTCCAGAAAGTAGTGATTGCTACTTGGTTATCAGTCAGCGCGGGTGGTGAGCAATTGCATTGTGCATCACTCATTTTGTATATTCTATCATTATCATTATTATTTTCCCTTTTCTGTTCTATTAAACTGTCTTTATCTCAACCCACGAGTTTTACTTACTCTTACCTGGGAGGGGGGAGAGGAGTGAGCGAGCGGCTGCGTGGTATTTGGCTGCCTGCCACATTAAGCCATGACACTCCCTTATAAATTTAGCACTTGGCTAGATTTATTGAGCAGTTATTTCCAGGAAGCCTTCTTCACAATCACTCTATCTCCCTTCCCTCTCACTACAAGCCAGCAGAGGAGTTGGGAGATGCTTGACCTTGTAGCAGAGGACAGCACCACTAGGAGAACAAAAGAATTGGATGACAACTGGGTGCAGAGCCATCAATTCTTTAGCTGGAATATTTTGCCTTTCAAGGCTTTGGATTGAAAAGTGGAAGTAGGGGTAAGGGAGAAGGTTTAAAAGGAGCCTCTGGGAAAAGATAGAGAACAGGGCAGGAAAAGCACCGAACTAAGAAATATATATAGATTTCCAGGACCCCTTGTGTGTCCTGAATGGGAAGCTTATCAAAAAGAGCATAAAGCTGGTCTGACAAGATAATGCAGTGACTGGTATCGGGGAAAAAAAACCCAAACCAATCTGTTAACAGAACCTTACACAAGGCATTTTTTTTGTTACATAATAAGTGTACTTGGGGATTCATAAAGTGACACAGGGCACACCTCCTGATGAATGGCTGGAAGTTTAAATGGTTGGTCTCTGAGCAAATGTGAAATGCTCAAGGAGGAGTTGTTTACAAAAAGCAAAAACTTTTCAAATGGTCAGATACTGATAGGCAATTTATTGCCTGTTAGAGATATTAATACAGTTTTCAGGAACTTGTAAAGAAAACTTTTATCTCTTGTCATTATTAGCTTTCTATCTGTGACTAGGGTTTTTAGTATTTTTTAGCTTCTGTTTGTGCCTGGGAAACAGCAAAAGCAATTTATGTGCTCCATCTGCTCAGGATAAATAATGATTAGCATCTTTACTCCCTTGAAATAGAACTTTCTTTGAAACCTAGGTTGGCTTATTGTTGTCTTGGGTTTTTATCAGCATGTTTTGCCTCATGTAATGGCACTTCAGCATCTTCTGCTAGCACTGGATGCAGGGCATGGGGGTCTTATGTGCACAGGCTTAAGAACCCCAGTTAGGATGAAAAAGCATAATCCATTACATTTTAAATGTAAGTTTTGATCTCCAGAGATAGGTATGGACTAAAAGTGCAAGAAGTATTCAGCTTGCTGTAAAATAATTGCAAAATCACCAGGGAATCTTGTGGACTTCTTCAAGAATGTTGAAGAAACAAAAAATTCAGGGTGCACTCATTAGAATTTTGAAGTGAGGTATTAAGTTACTTGAAGTGAAAGGATACAATCTGAAACAGATCCAATACCCAGGCTCTGCTGTAAAGGAGAACATGTGTCAAACTATATGTTCTCAACCAAAGTTAACTAGGCAAGAAAGCTGTCATGGTTCACAGTTACCTTTTCTTATGAGAAATTAAAACATATTTTGTTCTATAAGCACATAAGGAATGCCCTATCGAGTAAGACATTACTCAGTCAAGCCTCATATTCTGCTCTGGACAGTGGCATACAAGGCACTATTAAGGAGAAAAAATAAGCTTTGTCCTTTTCTACAGTCCACTGGCCTTGTTGTTCCCTTGTAGCCACACCTGCTACATTAGCGGTCCTAGAGCATACATCCCTGCTAGTTCCCTTTAATGAGTAATCACTAATTTACTCCTTTTACAGAAGGAATTTGTCTAATTCCTTCTACTAGTTGCTGATACTGTCCATCTGTCACCTCAACCTCCTGTGGCAACAAATTCCAGAAGTTCATAACCATTTTAATAGAAAAGTACCTTCTTTTAAACCAACATCCCACCAGCGTCAGCCAGTACCTGCTAGTTCTAGCACTGAGGGATTTGGTGAACACCAGTTTTTCATTTACTTTATCATCACGATTTTGTAAACCTTGGTCGTGTCCCTCACTTTAGCCTTTTCTTCTCCAGACTGAAGAATCCCAGCTTCTTTTAGTCTCCTTATAATACAGTGTCCACATCTTCAGTCATTTCAGTTGCCATTCTCTGCACCTTTTCTAACTCCATCACATCTTTCTTGAGATGCAGAAAACAAAACTGCCCACAGTTGGGCACACCAAGATTTCATTTAGTCACAAAATGTGGCCTTCTCTTCTGTTCCCATTTCTCTCTCTCTGGCTGTGCCCAGAATTTTGCTGCCTTTTCTGGACCTGTCTTTTGACTCTTCTCCACCACGAGAGATGACCATTTTATCCCATCCATTAATTCCTATCATTTAACCAGCTTTCCAATACATAAAAGAACATTTAATTTAATGCAATAGCATCATGATTTGTTTAATAAACTTTGGTGTTTGCCAAAGACTTTCTAAAACCCAAATATATTATACTGTCAGAATCCTCTTTAACTGTACTGTTTATTGACACCCTCACAGCACTCCAGCGAGTTAGTGAAACAGGGTTTCCCCTACAGATCCTGTGCTTTTTTTAGCATAGACTCTATCATCTTATTGGAGATGGAAATCGTTGTTCTGCAGTTCCCAGGATCCACCATTGTAATGAAAAACAAACAATTATTTAATGCCTATCAGCAGCAACAGGGATAAATAAGACCGTTCAGCCTACAGCATCCATATACAATTTTTTGTCAGCTCTCTTCCAGGAATCTTTTGAGGGTTTCCTCATACCATCATATCATATATAGTATGACAAATGGCTCTGTAGTGAAAGGTTGCCTTTCTTTTCCTTAGGAAAGAGAATGCAGATTATAACCAGGATCTCCATGGTAGAAGTCTTATGTGTTAGAATGAGAAGTTAAAGTGGGCACCTTTTCTCCCCAAGTAAATCTAACAGGAGAGAAGACTCATGCACCTAAGACGTTCTGCCTCCTTGCATGAATTTGATCCAAAAAAGGAAGTCCCTGATGTACTTGGGCCATGACAGAACAGCAAGATTCATGAGAGTAGAAACTGGTATTTACTATGAAAAAATGATACAGCCATGACCTTTAGGATTTCTGTTTATTTGAAAGAAAATCTTTAAAGCTGAAACCAACCAAAATATTAATTTGTCTCTGTCCTGGTTTCGGCTGGGGTAGGGTTAAATTTCTTGCTAGTGCTGTGTTTTGGATTTAGTATGAGGAGAATGTTGATAACACACTGATGTTCTCAGTTGTTGCTAAGTACCCTCCTAGTCCAAGGACAGCTCCCATGCCTACTGACTGAGCTAGGTACACAAGATGGGAGGGAACATCATCAGGACAGCCAGCTCAGCTGGCTAATGGGGTATTCCATACCATGTGACATCATGCTCAGTATATGAATGGTAGGCGTGATCCAGGAAGTACCGATCGCTACCTGGTTATCGGTCAGCGCGGGTGGTGAGCAATTGCATTGTGCATCACTTGTTTTGTATATTTTATCATTATCATTATTATTCTCCCTTTTCTGTTTTATTAAACTGTCTTTATCTCAACTCACGAGTTTTTCTCGCTCTTACCCTTCCGATTCTCTCCCCGTCCCACTGTGGGGGGGGGGAGTGAGTGAGCGGCTGCGTGGTTGGTTAAACCACGACAGTCTTATTGTCTTCCTGTGCACTATTTCTTTCCGGTGACCCACAGTTTTTCCTGCTCCACAACAGGGACACTGGAAGGTCAATGGACATCATAAATGTAATAGAATAGGAAAACAGAAGAGCATGTGGAGCCAAAAATGCAGCTAAATCACTTTGTTTCCTCATTCTTGAGTAAAACTGAGTACATAATACTCTGTATCGATTGTGCCAGGCTTATTATGTTCAGAGGAGAATCACTACAGTATAGTCAACAGCAGAAATATGATCATGGTTTGTAAACTAGTCCTTATCATGTGGCATATATGCTGTGCCTATCTAGCTGATAGTGTTTCCTCTAACGCCTAACAGAGATTGCAAGCGAAATCAACAGGGAAGCTCTTGCCAGTTAATTAAGACTTGCCAATTACTATCTTTTCATCAGCACATTACCAAAGAGCTGCTTGCTATGGAATAGACATGCAGACTAGCAGTCTTTGTGTATGTGTGCATGCACATGAGAGATTAAAAAAAAAAAAAGCATCTACAACATTAAATCATTAAAAAATATTTTAAATAGTTCATGGTCTAGTGAACAACTGTTGAAGATCAAAAGACCTGTTTTCTCTGAATGACAAAATAAGTTGTACACTGAGTGTATTAGTTAGCTCATATGTTAGAGTGGAAAGCTAATGACTACCTATTTTTCTATGGTATTTTGAGATTTGTGAATGAAGACAATCAAAAGAGTAAAAAGCCTTACCAGCTTTCAGTCTTTCAAGGTGATCTGGTTTTGTTTATTTCTACAAACACTTAAGGATATTCGTGAAAAGTATTGTCTTTAGGTTTCAAGGGAAGCATTAAAGAGAAAGTCTTCCCTGAAGACCTCTGTCCAGCTTTTTGATGTTTCCAGACATAACATAATAGAATATGTTCCCTGATCAATGACAGCATCAGAATTTACCATTTCTCAGCCGAGGTCCGAGACTCACATTGGCCAGTGGAATTCGCCATTATGTTTACAGGTGTCTATCCAACCTCTCCCCGGTGAGTGGTTCTCTCTAGAGAAGGAATGTCTTGTATGCTCCTGTGTACTCCTCGAGCACCTATTACATTTACCAGCCAAAGGTATTAGCATGTTCTGATACCATTTATGGTTAATGCCAATCTATGCACCAAAAGCTAAGGAGTAAATAAGGAACAGGCACACTAAGACAGAAGGTCCCTCTAGCGCAGTATGTTGTCTCCAACAGTAGCAGTAGAATAGTAAGGCAGGGCAAGCATGAGATTCTCCTCCTATAGCTTCTATAGCTTTTTTCAGCACCTTCTCTTCCTGTCCCTCTTTCCGCCCCCTTCCCCCGCCCCCCCATCTTGAATGGATCTCTCCTGTTGATCTGTCAAGTCGCTACATCAAGTTAATTTAAAATTCAGCATCCACAACGTCTTTGGCAAGGAGTTCCATGGGCCAATTATTCACTCTGTGAAAAATTATCTCCTTTTGTTTTGAACTTAGATGCTTTCAGTTTCCTTTGATGTCCCCTTATTCTTGCATCCCTGATTTTTCTTATAATTTTGTAAATCTCTTAGTCCTTTCTTTTCCAGACCGAAGCGTTGTATCTTACTAACTCTTAGAATCATAGAATCATAG
>NW_009212443.1:0-19697 GCF_000690835.1 Fulmarus glacialis
GATTCTATGATTCTATGATTCTATGCTACATTTTGGAAAAAACAGTTCTAGGCACAGTCTAGTCCAGTTGAGCTCTTTCTGTCAAAACGTCACGTTGTCTCAGCTGCTGCTGTGCACTGATCATTGGTTAGCAGTCAGAGCAAGATGTCTTTGCATTTACTCATCAATTTGTTTAACCAGATAGTCTTTTCTGTATAAAGTGTAAGCTGGTATGGGCAGAAATAAACTTTTAAATATGAGATTTTACTGTGCTTCTCAAAGTAGTGTTCTAACCGTTGGTGGGACTTCTGGGAACCACAAAAAATGCCTTGTAGAGGAACCCAAATGAGAATCTTAAACTAAAATTTTTCAAAAGAATAAAAAAATCCCAATACAGAGCTGAATTTTGAACATTAATCAGTATTAAATTAAGTCCTTAGATATCTTTAGCTAATTTGAACTTAAAATCATACTAAATTTAAACACTATTTATGAAGCGGGGATTTGATCTGGGACAGTATCCAACAATAAGCATCTCCCGGTTTTAAGAAAGTACTTGGCTTACTGTGAGATGCTTTCTGCAAAGGAGGTGCTTTCCCTGAACTGAGATATGAATTGCATCTGGAACTGGTTGAAAATGGGAGTGCTGATTTCACCAGAAATCCAAAATGCCAATGCCTTTGTTCTGAAGACTGGGATTCATTTTTAAAAGCCACTAATTACATATTTTTAAAAGCACTGAAGAATGTTATAAAAATGGATGTGGTGTCTCCATTTCTTAAAGAAATGAAGGTCTGTTTAATTTTTCATACTTTTTTAATAAGTTCTTAAATTTTCAGTATTTTAAGTGGATTTTCTGTGGCCCTTTGGATCCTGAAGGTGATTGTACATGTGCTCTACAAGACAGCTATTGTGTCAATTCTGAGATATCCTGAGCACGCAAGCATCTCACTGGCACCCTGCTCTAATGAAACTGAAGTACAGACTTTTTCCCCTATAAATACAAAGCCAGTCTCAAATTACAATCTCTGAATGCAAAAAATACCAGCAGCAGAGAACTCTACTCTCTGTTTGCAAGGGACTTCCTATAATAGTTCTGATAAATCAGGTGGGTTTTTTTTCCCTTCAGGTCAGGTATATTCCCAGTACATACTTTAATGAAAGATGGAAGGCATTTGCTTCAGGATCAAAGGTCTTTATTTTCCTTCAAAAATTACTCCCCTCCGAACCCAAAGATATAATTATGTTGTACCTGGGGCTTCTGCCTCTGCCAAGCTGTGTAGACAATAGCAAAAGGTATTTCAACCGTACTTACTCCGCAATCAGCGGAGATGAATATTTAACCAAGAGACAAGAAAGCTATTTTATTGCATTACTTAGGGGTAGAAAGACAAAGAATTTACTGTACACTCATCCAGCTGTAGCTATAGAGGCTGACACAGAGTATACAATTGCACTGAAAACACTGCGGCAACACTTTAAATGATGGTTGATGGTTTTGGAGAATGTCACAAACACAAGAAGTGGAGCACAGGGTATAAATGGGCCTATACACAGTTACTCGGCTGCTCTAGGAGCATGTGAATTTGGTACCATGCAGGACAAAATGCTAAGGGATCAGCTAGCAGAGAAATCTTCTGTTCTGTGTATTCAGGAACAATTGCTGTTTAAAAGAAAAACTAACAGTGGCCCCATATAGATGACTGGAAATTGCTCACAGCCCACAGTCAAAGCTGGGAAAGTTTATAGGACAGGAAGATTTACCTCAGCATTTTGCACAGGTACTTTTGCTCTTTGCTAGCTCCAGTCCACCAAAGAACTACACTCTTCACTGTTTTTGTTTTCAGCCAGGATGACAGGAACATATTTGCAGTTTACAGCAGGTGCCCAGCCAAGTCAACAAAGTGCAAACTATGCAGTAAAAAATAATATATAAAAAAGGTCACTTTGCTAGGGTATGCAACTCCAGCAAGTTTCAGTGTCTTACAGCGTGAATGTCTGAATCCAGTGACCGGAGTGATACTTTGCTCACCACACCGTCAGTAAGTGTTGTGTTGTCTCTTGTTTAATGCATGCAGAGACTTTTCAGATGCTTGTCAGCTCTTGTCCTGACAATCATTACTACACCTGTTTCTTTGAAAAAGAAAAAAAATCAGCCTATTCATTCATAACCTCCAGGTGGACACCTTTGTGCTTGTGACAAAAAGTCATTCTTCCTGGCAGGCTTTTCCGAATCAGACCCCTAATGTCATGTCACTTTGTTGAAGGGTCTCACGACACATGTCCACCTGGTCCTCTGGCAGCGATAGAGGCCTGACTCCATGCTCCCTCTAATGACTATGACTTCCATATCTTCCTACCGAGGATGAAGGAGGCAGAATTAAATGTCCTATAATTAACTGCAGATGATACTGCACAAGACAGACAGCAGTGGTTAAGAGCAATGGTTAAAATTTGGGTGCACGTTGACAAGTATTTAAACAAAAATGTAAAAGCTACTCTCAGGTGCTGAGTGCATTAATAGACCTTAATTGCCTATTGCCTTTGCATCCTCACCTGGGACCTCACCCCACACCCTCTGCCATAGGCTCTGGATCTCCCTTTGTGCATGCACTCAGGTACAGGGATCAAGGAGCTCATCCAGTTAAAGACTAACTAGGGGGGGAAAAGATTATTTTTCAGCTGAATGAGTCTCCATCCTTTGCATGCTGAAGCCAGCAAAAGGGAAGAGACACAACTGTGCAGTCCTGGGAAGGATGAGACCAGCCATTTCCTTTGCTGGTACACATGAGAGCCTGCCATTTACCTCCTGATCTCATGCAAAACCTGGAAGAAGGATCAGTGGCAGCTTCTAGACCCAATGAGAGAACCATAAAGCCTTTCAGTATTGTGCTAAGGGGTTCAGCCATTGGTAGCTAGTCACACAAACATCAGCAGAAGTGCAAAAAAGCCATTCTGTGCCTTTTTGTGTAGGCTTTTTCATATTTCTGTAGGAAAAAAGGCTGATAGTAATCTTGCTTACCTCATTATGACAGTGCTGGTTATCATACGATGAAACTAGGACAGTGCCCACATTGAAAGAAAGCCTGTAGAGGTATCCTCTTTCATATGGTATCAGAACAGTTTTATCAGTGTTTGTTACTTCTGCATGGTGTGTGGACATTAAGTCCTAGGAAAAATACAGCAATGTGGACAAGAGCGAGGTTCTCAGAAACCACCACACTTGGACCAAACTGGGACATTATAGGTCTCAGAGCTCCCACTAAAGATGACCTCATTACAACATACAGATTTATGGAAAAGAGGGAAAGATTTTCCTTCGTAGGGGATATGTTCATCCCAGTGGCAGAAGAAAGAGGACAGCACTTGATAGAAGGCATTTGGTATCATGCCAGACATTGCTGTTACCTGCTATTTTCAGATGGATTTCCTAAGAAATGGCACTTACAGAGTCATGCTGTGTACATGTCCACCTTTCTAACTGCTGGCTCCACTGACTCAATTTCAGACAAATTTGATAAATGGCTAGAGGTCTCAAGGAGAGTAAGAACTGACAAGTTTCATTAAAACTTTTACATATGTATATAAATCAAATATAAATTTATATAAGTAGCCAGGTTGAAGAAAAAGGGCATATCAGTGCCTCTGCTAAAGGAAAAGTTGCAGGGTGAACTCACTTGTACTCAATATCAAAGAATTTACATAGAGATAGTATAAAACCCAGGAGAAGCTTAAACTGGTCTTTGTGTCCTAGTAAATACCAGACCCTACCCTGCACACAAGCACCAGAAAGCAGCTTCATTAATTTTGCATCTCCTGGGATTACTTGTTTCTGTCAGACCGGAGTTCTTTAAGGCATTGTCCATCCACTGAGAAACTGGATGGGGGAGTGTTTCTCTGGTGAGTAATTTCTGAATTCTTCTTCTGCAGATTCCTGTGGGTGAAGTAAGTAATGTGTTGCTCAAACAGGGAGATTGAATGATAAACAGCTGAGACACTGCTGTGCACTTCAACCTCTCTTAAATAACCCCAGTAAGGATGAATACCTAAGAAGGGAGTGGTCTTAGAGCCATATGTAAAAAGCCAGGTAGAGCAAAACTACAAAAAGAGAAGATGCTGACTAACTGGAAGGCAGATAAGGAAGATGGAGAATTTCCTCTTTAAGTAGAAATGACTGTACAGCATAGCAAATGAGGGTGAGGTGCAGGGGGAAAACAAGACTGTTTGCTCGAGAAGCAATGCAATATGCAAAACAATGAATAGAGTCCTAGGGCTTGTACAGAAAGCCAGGCAGATTCACATTTGCTGGCCTTTCTGTGCACAGAACAGAATATATATATGTACAGCCATGACCGCATAGGGTCTGTGTGGATAGAGACAGACAGTATTACTTTCCTGGCCCCATGTCCTCCCCAGCCCTCAGGGCCCGCATTTCAGTCTGCACTTTTTCCTTGCAAGTGCCTTGGGCCATCTCATACCGGCATAACCTACCACAGCAAAACACCTTCTCCAGAGTCTATCTATTCGAGTCTATCTGAAGTTCATCTATTTACTAAGCTTTACAGTGTGCCCTGAAGGTCAACTGACTCAGACTTCCTTGGAATGGAAATGAGGAAGGGATTTCAGACCGATGGACCTTCAGTGAGGAGGTGCTCGCTGCAGCACCTGGATCTTTAAATCGCTGCTTGAGTAGATCAGGTGGTCTCAGCAGCTGACGGAAAATAAGAGAACAGAGGCAGTTTGCCCACAACAAACAGCTAATAGTTAAGCCAGTTTGAGGCATATTTTAATTTTTAATTAATTTTTTTTCTTTCTCCAGAATTTAAACTGCACTTGTGCCTCCTGGAAGGAAGGAGAGAAAAACTAATAGAGACATTCATTTTTTTCATTAATTAACCATCTGGGACTGAACTCTGAAAAATTCTGGTATAAAAATACATTTTTTTAGCCCTTAAAACAAGCATGGTTTCCTTTGATAATGGAGGATCAGAGTGCATTTAAAGCTAGAGGAGTTTTTACCATTGATTTCATGGGCTCTTGAATCTGGGTCTCAATACCACATTTTCCAAGGTACCCAGGTACAAGGCAGGTGGTAAGTAGGCAAAATCTCACCTTTCTCCATGTTTAGACTTCTGACCACTTTCATAGTGTGGTTCTTGGTGAACTTCAGCAGTCAATAGGTGAGTTTTCAAGTCTAGGCTACATCTGCATTCCCCATGCAGTCCCAGGGCTTCTAGCAGACCACTTTGTCATCCCACTGATCTCCTGATGCTTGCATTTGAGTTCCATGGTCACCCAAAGCCAACATCAATGCAGATGACTGCTAGCAGGGACGGTCCCACCATTTCAACCAGCTCTTGGGCACCTATCTTAAAATGGGATAAATTGCTCCTGGAACGAGCCCCATCTCTGTCCTTTTAACTACAGAGAAAACATGGATAACTGTTTTACAGACTTGATTTTAAACAGCTAACAGTAGCTCATGTGCATCCATCTTCATTAAATCAGGTAAAGCCCTAAAACCCACAAAGCAACGCTGGGAAATAAAGGCCCACTCCAGAACACGTGTTTGTACGGGTGCATGTGCGGTGCTAAATGCTCCCACATCTGCACCTCGGAAGAGGCCTGGTTAAAAAATGAAGGCTTCTTTCCTGAGGGGTTGACGATATCGTAGGTAGTGCCAAATAACAGTTTTCTTATCACTATTGTGGAATAATTCTCCCCTTAAAATTGGAAGTTAAATAGGAGTAACATTTGTTGAAAATGTGGAATGTGTTGAATACCATTTTCAGCCTTTTCTTTGGCGTGCTCTAGGATGCTCATACTAGGAACTTAGAAACTGGGCAAGGAAATGTGCTTTTGACAATACCTTTTATTGTTCCTAATTAATATTTGCCAAGAACCCTCCAACTGCAGAAACTTTTGAAAAGAGTCCGGTTTCCTTGTTATCAGCAGACATTTCACAGCCAATATTTCAACTGCTGAAATGTCAGTCCACATGCACCCTCCCCAGGGTGAAAACACCCTTTTCTGCGGCTCAGCTCTGGGCTGTGTTACGCTGAGTTTGATCCTAGAGAGGTACCAACAACAAGCAGATTGTCATCTTTGTCCTTTCAGTGCTGGTCCTCCTGTACTGGTGCCAAGTGGAGAGCAGGACTACTGCCTCATTCAAACTTAAAGGAGGCAAGCTACATCTTGATGTGTCAAGAAATGCAGATTAGCACGTGATGGGGGATGTTGAAGTAGGGCAGAAGGATCTGAAGATGAGGAGTGTATTTAAAGAAACTGAAACAGAGAGTGGGCTGGGGCAGCCAAGAGGAGGCTAAGAAGAACTGCAGCCAGCTGGCAAGTGGAGAACATGGGGTGGGGTAGGAGCAGAAAAAAAACTGAGTCTAGTTGCAGAAAAAAGGAGGCATATGGGGATTGAGAGTTATTGGGGCTAAGGTTTTGGAGGGGAAAGAGCACCTGAAACCAGACTAAAGAAGGATGCTAAGTAGAATGAAAATTCAGTTGGGAACTGGCTAGGTGAGCGGAGTGTGGGAAGACTGGGAGAGGACATGGGAAAGGTTTGATGGGTAAAACTAGAGCTCACAGAGAGACATACTTGGTTCAAATGTCTGCAGAGAGAATCTGGGAAAACACAAGTGATGAAAGTGGAAATGGAGAAAGAGTGGGAAAAGAGCAAAACGGAGCCAGGGACAAACTGGAAGTGTTGGGGTGGCCGTAAAGGATCACTTAGGAGTGTCAGCAATAGGGTCTCTGTCTTTTTGAGCAGACTCCTTTCAAAGGAGTCTTCTGTTTGGGGGAAGAGAACCAAGAGTCCTGAATCTCACTATTCATCTGCCACCAGTATCAGTGAAATCCACTGGCCAAGGATTTCTTCCCCAGCAGTACTGTTTCTGAGATCTGTTGTGTCTGTAAGTTACTCCCTTGGTGCAGAGCTCAGTGAGATTCCCAGTCCTGGTGGTGCACAACAGGGCAGAGGAGATATGCTCTATGTCAGAAATGGGATTTCTAATTTTTAAAGTGCTTTGTTACAAGCCTCAGAAATGATACAACATGTGCAAACTGATCTAAAAAGTGAAACTTGCACTATATAGCACTTAAACACTAGGAAATGCTGGACTTCAAGTCATTTTCCTGAAGTCATCTGTTTTATTCATTAAATATCTTATTTTTGCTCCAGATGATTCGGGGAATCTATTAAAAATAATGACGTTTGCAGCTGATGTCTTCCTAGCACATTGTCTATCCTGAGTGCTGAATAAGGCAAGGGTCCAGTAAAAAAAAAATCAACATAAGAACATGTTATGTAGGACTGTATCGGATTCAAGTGCAGGCATGCTTTAAATCAAGAATAGAAAATATGCTCTAAACTGAAGGAAGGCTCTCAATATTTTTCCCAAGGAAAACAGAGTGACTCAGTCTTGGAGATTGATTTTTCCTCCCTAAATATTTATAAAGGTCTGCGAATGACTTCTCTTTTGGCCTTTCCACCTTGTAGGTTTATGTTCAACTTAAAAAAAAAAAAAAACAAACATACACAACACAATAACAGAAAAGAGTAACTGGAAGATTTTTCTGCCTTATTTGCACATCCCCATATAACAAAAATGTCAGAATTTCAAATTCTTCCTAATTTAGCATTCATGTGCCTTATTTCTTCAGCAGAAACAATGCACACATCACGGGATTCTGCATTTTTTTCTGACATTGGCTAGTAATTTACTCGTGAGAATCATCCCACTATAGACACTGTGATTGTTCACATAAGCGTTGCTTAGCAAAAGGAGGGCAGAGTTGGACCCTCCTGGGGTCCAGTTCTATGTAGTTATAGAATCAGTGAAACATGTGATGAATATATGGGAGTGGGAATGAAGAAAGCAAAATGAGTTTGTGACTTGAAAAAAAGAGCATGTTTGATTACCTTAGGTCTCCTGTGTACCTTCTCTCCATATCTGCAGAAGAGAGAATATTCTCTGGCAGCTATCATTTATAATTTATTTTTTATGCTTTAATTATTTGTGGAAATCCTTGGCTTCTGCTTGTTCAGCCAGCTCCTCTGACAGTAAAGTTTACACATTAAGATGTGGGAGGTGAAGCTCTGGTTCAGTGGAAGGAAGGAAGAAATATTGCTTTGACTATTGGTGATGTAATATTGACCATCTGCAATTTTTATGCTTTAATCTGCTCCTATATGTTTTTTCAAATAAAAACCCACACAGATGATGACTGATGTCTTATCTGGCTATTTCCATTACTTTCTGAGCTGTTTTATTTGGGCCTTCAGCTACTGATATAACCTCTTTGTGTTTAAATTTAAGGTTTGGGTTAAAGCCAAAGTATTTGACTTCTTATCCAAACTGCATTCATTCTTTTCTAAAACTTTGTATTTCCCATTCCTCCCATTCCCTTCTCATCTCTACATTTCTCTGTTTCTTCTTCCCTACTCTCCTGCCAGACAGGTCTTTTTTTTCTAGGCTATCATCTGAGTTTTCTTGGAGACTTCTACTTTTTCCACCTGGCAATTCTGTCTGGGTGGAGTTTGGAGATTTTGGACGATTGTCAGGGATTTCTGGACATCTGGCAATCCATTTGGAACAGGATGGGAAACTTTATACGTGTCTCTGCCCACATGCAGATGATGCCTCCAGCACATGTAGAGGTGACTGCGCAGATCCCAGGAGCGCTGGCCTGCAGAGTATGTGCTACACAGGTGGTCTTGAGACGGATGTAATTCCAGCCTGTTTGAGAAGATCAGAGTCACAGCGAGTCTTCTGGGTGGTGAATGTGCACCGGTGCCCCGTGTCGCAGCCCGTGGGGCGGATTCCATGCAGACGTGCAGTGCTGCCTGTCCCAAGCATGACGGGCTGTTGCACAGACAGCCCAATCTCTTCCTTTCATTCAACTTCCGTGCTTCTCAGTCCTCTGTCCTTTACTCTGTTCTGCCACCCCTTTCCGCCTGGGACAACAGAAATTTGAGGATTCATGCCTCTTTCTGATACTCTTGGAACAGAACAAAATTAACATGTTGGGGACAGGCGAGAGTTCAGGGACTTCTGTCACAGCTCTTCAAACCTGGGGAGAGGTGTAGTGTGGCTAATTCTCTCCCTTGGTTCCTCTCAGAATTGGTTTGTCTCATATGATAATCATTATTAGCAATAACTGCTAGGCCTTGGTGCCAGAAGGATTTTAGGTGATGTTGAAACCAACTGAACATTAAATACCTACAAGAAACATGGGCTCTCAGCTTTAGTGCTTATGATTCCCTGGTCTCCAAGGAGTTTACAAGTGAGGTAAGCTTTATTATTCACAATTTGAAGGTTGGGGAAGAGGGGCAGTACAGATGAAATTCTTTCAGAGGTGTCACCTAGCTGGACAAAGTCTCCATAATCCTGTCCAAAGTGCCATATATTCGATCACACTCTTTTTGTTTCTTGTGCGCCCTCTGTTCCAAAAACTTCCTTCTGCGGGAGAGCCCTTTATCCTTGCATGTCAGAAATCTCTGCTGATAGATCCCTGGCGGTTTCTTTTCCACAGCTAACCCTAAAATCAGAGCTGCTTCATAAAAGTGAGGAACAACAGAGGGAAAAATAAAGCATTTCCTTAGGAATCCTGGGTACAATACACAAGCCAGGATTCTGGGAAAGCAACCTTTGTCTTTTGATATGATACAGTTGATGCCTAAAAACTCAAACCAAATCACTTAAATAAATTTCACGGACACTGCCAGGAAGTGTTCTAGATACAGTAATGGTACATGGAAAATCAATATTTATTATCATTTTAACTGAAAAATTAAAAAGAATTGCCATAAAATACAAGTGCTTTGCAACATTTTGCATGTTCAGAGCGTGCCCTCTAGAGTGCTATTAATATAGTTTGTCAAGTGAATGATGCATTGTTTATGCAATTATAGAGATGTAGCCAAATCTTTTCTCTCTCCCTCACTTTCCCTCCAGTGGCGGCAGCAGGTAGCTGGAGCTGATGGATCATTTTTAGGCCTCTGTGGTGAAGAATATATATTTTCAGAAGTAATCTACTAATTGGTTATGCAGACCATCTCCCAGCTGTGTCCCAGTGCCTAAGTGGAGGGAAATCCAAGCTCTCAGGTCTGGAAAGGGTAATGCAATAAAAACCTGTTATCATGTAGTAATTGAGGTCCAAGGTTTACAGCAGCATCATAACCATGATGCATTCAAATGCAAAAGGTCAGAGTGACTCAGGCTTGGGCAGAAGTTTATTAGTACTCTATGGCCTGGTGCACTTGTTCGTTCAATGCGTATTGAATTTGGAAAGGCTTAAACGCTGCTTTTAAATAAACTTTTCACAGTTTATTTTCCTTTAGTGGACACATTGATTGCTGTGACTTGCTGGATTTCAACTGACACTTGTTTTTTGTGGAGCATGGCAAATTTTTCCACGAACATTCAACTTTCATTTTCACTTGAAAGCCAAGAACTAAAACTGGAGCAGGCACAATGTAAGATCTTCTGAACACATGGCATTTCAGCAAGATTTTCTATATTTGCCTTTAAAATCATAAAGGTCTGGATTCAGACATTTTGTTGATGACCTACTGACTGATAGAAATGCTCCTAAGGTGTCTTGCAGTAATGGTGATCAGAAGCTAACCTTGTTTTTCCATTGTAAGTGTTGGGAACTGACTTCATTATCATTCACAGAAATGCGTAAAAGGGCAACAAAAACTTTCCAAAGACTCAGACACCCAAGAAACTATGTTAATAACACAGGAAAAATCCTGAAGAATTTCGTATTGACTCTGGTACTATTGTGGGTTAATTGGGCAAAACACCATAACACCTGCGTACTTCAAAAAGCATACTGATAAAACTCACAATTTTTCTGTGATAAAACCAGGGATATTAGCTTGATGCCTTCTGGTGTTCCAAGATAAAACTGAGCAATTACACAGGAGAGATTTTCCAAACCTTTTTGAGCCAAACTACAAACAAGGCTGACTATTTTTCATGTACTGTAGTTAATTCTGCGGATTTGCAGCAAATAATAGATTTATGACAAACAAGTGAAAATCTGGCTCTAATTAGTTCTGCTAGAGATGTTGCAGAGCGGAGATCTCTCTTTCTGACTCTTACATAGAAAGAGTTCATAGTTTAATTTTTGAATAATTTAATTGGTCCAGAATCTGATTACAGTTATAAAGATTTGAATCAGTAATTGCCCATGGACTTTCAAGAGTTACTTTTGAGTTGCTATAGCATGGAGGAAGAAAATAAATCAGATCCATGTTTTAACTTTACCCAGTATTGTGTTCTGCTATGAAGGAAGGAAGTTGCTATATTTCTTTAAGTCTTTGTTCAGTGAATTGAATGCAGTAAAGATACACACCACTCCCCCCTTGAAGACAGTATTTTGATGTGTACAAAAAGTGGTGCTTGTATCAGCTGAAAGGTGTTTAAAGGATTATGTAGCATCATCTATCTAGCTAAGGGATGTACATGAACTGGTGTGAACAGGACGAGAATTCCCAAAGGAGATACCAATTTCCGTAACAGTAGCAGTATCTCCATCCCTTAAAATTATGCTCAATAATACCTTTAAATAGAGTCTCTCTGCTGTTCATAACACACACCTTACATTTTTTGTATTTGTGCCCACCTGTAGTCTTTTAAGTCTCATATCTTGAAACCCACTTTATCCAGATGATGGTATGATTTACAGAAAGAACAAGAAAGGATCAAGATTCGTAAAGCATGAGAACTAGTGGAGATCTGCCTACAAATGGTAAATGTGCAGGGAGCTTCTGAGAAACTGAGCCTGCGTCTGCTCCTGAATGGGAAGCCAAGAGTGGGAGTTCTAAGACTCTGGCTACTTAGTCCCTTTAATAAAATAAAATAGAAATCTTACAGGACTTAAAGAGTAGCTTGCTTTTCAGCCTTTAAAAAACTTGTTACTTTTCTGTTTTTCTTTATTCATTGGGATCTAGCTATTTTCTTCAATCCTAAATCTTTTGAAATCATTTTTTACTCTTCTTAAGCTTTCTTTAAAAGGAAGATACCACTGGGAAAATTGTATGCCTTCTGCCGAAAGTCTCGTAGCAGATGATTAATATCTGCTACTTTGATAGGGAGCCTGAAACTTCAAAACCCCGGAGTTCAAGCATTTTGCTGCTAGCAGTTTGCTCTGCTCTGAAACCAGTGCCCAAGACCAGCTGAAAGATTACCCATCATCAGGATATGCTGTAGATTGCCTAGTGATTTAGTTCTGAGTAAAGAAAGGGGAGACTAAAGCGTGTAGGCAGACGGGGAGAAAACTTTAAAAGTAGCAAGACTACAACATTGCACATGGAAGATGAGGGGAAGGGGGTGACCCCCCTGATCCCCTCTCACTTCTTTATTCTTCCTCCCTCTGTCTGGTATCTCATGGAGAATAACAGAGAGGAAAGACAAGGACAGAACGAAGCACAGGATCTGGACTGGATGGGTTTTGTTTCTGTCCCAATTAGTCTAAGCAGCATGTTCAGCTGGAGTCAGTGCAGCCTTTTGTTTAAAGTAAGGTCTGTCTACTACATACATGGCAAAAGTATCGTGGTTAGAGGCAGGAGGTGGAGAAAACGAGTTACTGAATAAAAGGAAGAGAGGAGGCAGAATCCAAAGCACAAGGAGAGACTTTCTTCTCTGGGTGGTCAGTCTGTGCATTCTCATCATTAATGGTGTGATTTCCCTTTCTTGACAATTGCGTGTTTATTCGACATAAAGCACTGGTTATTTTCCAGATATTTGATACAATCTTCAGCTCATATCCACACCGTAATAATGCATCGTACATATTTTGACCGATGCTTTGACTTACAGAAAATCATCCCCTATTTAATGGCCAAGAAAACTTGAAATTGGAACTACAGTTATCTACGTTAGGTAAAAATGGTGTACAGATAAATACAGGCCACTGATGTCTAAGATTGCTGGTACTATCTTTTGTCAGCTCCTGAACCCTTAAATTCTGTGATTCTATGAGTTAATATCACAGGAGCAAGGGGCAAGAGAGAAAGCAACGATGTGACAGTTGAGATCAACACAAACCAAATATCTGATTGCCGATTTCAACTGGACAGCTGCCAGTTTTTTGCCAAGCTTTTGGCAAGGTTTAGAAACCATACTGCTTATGCACAGGATCTATTGCTATCTCAGCCTTTGTACATGCCACTTGTTACTAGAAAAGAAGCAGGCATGAGGGAGGCTGGTTTCTCAAAAGCGTGTTTTCTATCTTCGCCTTGAACAAAGTTTCTAGAACTATTGTTTCTAGAGCTTTCCCTTATATGTGGGAGAGTTAAATAACAGTATTAGCTGTGTGGTGCGGGTTGATGTAGTGTGACTTTTTTATAGGTAACATTTGTGTCAAGACAGATTGTCTATTTAAGAATTACTATCAAAGGGAGGGAGAAAGGATATGAAAAGCATGTTTTATTTAACTAGCTCTTGAACCTATGAGCTACCCAGAATCCTCACCCTTACATTAACTTCAGTCTGAGTTAAGTGTGTCAAGGTCCTTCATGAAAGGATGTAAAAGGGAAAATAATAATAATAAACAAACAAAAAATAGCCTTTGAACTGCTAGCAATACCTTATTTATTTTCTTTTCCTTAGCAAGGCATGAAGAGCACAGTTTGCAGTTTTTCTGCAGCAGACTGGCCGCCGAGATCAGCCTGCTGTTTTGTAATACTGGACTCTATCCAGCACAATGAAAACAGGGAGTATATTTCTGTCTTTTTTTGTTTTGTTTTGTTTTGTTTTTCCGTTTGGATGCAATTGCTAGTGTCTTTTATTAGACTTAATTCTATTATACGTTCACAGCTCTGGCTCTAGACCTAATTACCACTTCTGGAAAACTACCACGCATACTGCACATCATGCTGTTCAGACCCCTGTGATTCCCTGTTCATTTAAAATTTCTAAATATTTCAATTTCTGCCCAATTCTGCCCTTAACCTCATACACAAATAAGACCAGCCCCTAAACTCTTCCTGTGAACAAGGAACTGTTGGCCAGATCTACAGTTGTTCTCTGAAGTGCTACTGTGGCCTGTGCATCAAAGGTTTCACTATACAAACTATTCAATTTAGATGAGTTAAAGAGAGTAAAATGATTGTGCCATGCTGTAGGAAAAATTTGCAGACTGTGAAATTTGTCTAGAGAAGAACAAACTGCTTTAGAAGAGTAAGAATTTTCCCAAACACCTCCCTAAGCCTAGCACTGATTTGGAAACAACCTTGCTTAAAACTCTGAAATTAAATGGTAAAATTTGACATCAGGTAAGAAGTTATTTTAGCCACAGACACCATGAAAGAGCAGAGGTAGAAGGCAGAAGAGAAACATCAATAAAGATGGGTGACTTTGGAGAAGGAGAAAGGAATAGTTTTGTTCACTAAAAATGTTGCTTCAGCGGTGCCAGAATTATTCACTAACTTGGCAAACAGTTTCTGTTGAAGAAGTTCAGTCATGTTGCCATCTTTTTTTTCAGCACTTCCAAAATTTTATTAGAGAGCCTGATTGCGAGACAAGTCCATAAAAGCCTGAAGAGACTCTGATGTGCTTTGCAGAATGGCAGTTTGCATCGTACCCTCATATTCCTGAGGAGATTCACCTCTGAAGGTCGTCTCTGGGGTGCAGGGTTACTCCCTTTCTTAGGCCCCCAAATTGTATAATTATTTATATATTATGCAGTTGCTTCAACCATCTTATAATCCAGTCTTATAATTAGCCACTGGTGCATTTGAGGTGACCACTCATGTTCCTACTTCTTGCTTGAAGCAGAGAAGGCTTTAAGACCCTGCAGTTCAGTGCCTTCAGTAGCCATCTTGACCACTGGGTGAAAGATTACAAAGGGTGATTCATTCCAGGCAATTTTTAAATAGCTAAAGCTAGGGATGGTGTTCAGCCATTGACATTAGGTGCTTCTAGTTTAGGTACAGACATACGCACTGAGCGTCCCATCATAGCCAGTGGAGATCCCTCCAGTGCAGTCAGTAGAACCTGCAGCAGTAGTTCAGCTCAGCTGAGTTTCTGGCTGGTTGTTTGAACAGCTTTCTAGGACCTCTTGATGATGCTGACTAGATATCTGTGGATCCTAATGGGACCTTAGACCCCTAGGGATTATATGCGAGAGAAAATCTAACCTTATTCTCCATGAAGTCCATGTTTATTCTCCACCTGCACAGCTTGGAGTCTGTTATGGACATGTAAATGTCTTTCTCCAGTCCATTAATTAAAATATTAGCAGTGCAGCTTACAGTAATGCTTGCAGTCTGACATTTATTTCAAAAGAAAGGAAATATGTATTTTGTACCTGTGTTGCTTAGCTCAGAAGGAACCTGAAGAACCTATTCAAAGCATTTGTGCCTATAGCTTTTTTTACTGATAGAAAATTTTCCATTTGCCTTGGCATGGAATAGTGTATTTAAAACATCTCTCCTCACCTTTTTGATGTCAAGTCAAAGATTTTTGCGAGAATATACTTTTTTGACCAGCTCTGGTGCACTGACACGTATGTATAGCCACCTGCTGCTGATGTCAAATGTGGATGTTTATGCTGGAGTGGCTTAATCTACATAGTCATTAGGCAAAAAAACCCCAACAACAACCAAATGAAAAAAACCCCAAACCCAAACTCAATAGATGTACTTGTGCAACCTGTCTATATTTTTGCCAAAAACTCTTCAGGGTAGTGTAGACAAGTCCTTCATTTGTACCTCGGTGAAGTCTATCTAAGAAGTGATTCTCTATTGCCCTGCACTCACCTCGGAGTTCATTTTAAGGAACTCTATTTACCATTCCTGTGGCAGACACACATGAAAGAGCAGACACAGTCAATGATGCTTTCAGTCTATTCCACCCCAACATCAAACATCTCTGTCACAGTGACAGTAGGATCATAGTCGAGTACTCATTAAAAAATAGAAAATCAACTCAACATTGTGTTACTCCAATACAGATTACAGAGCCTTTGGTTGTTAAGTTTCTTGTAAATGCTAATCAACCCCAGCCTTTTTAATTCTTCATCCTGGACATTTTGGAGCCATGTGCCTGTATATAGCTGCCATGCTTTGGGCTGAAGTACGAGCAGCAACCTTTTTATGGGTCTGTTGTTAAAACTCTAACATTATGAGATTCATCAGACTAAGTAACACTGCTAATCCTGTAAGAGTCTCTTCTTACCCAATGAATGATTCATAACAAAAGAATAGTCGTCTTTATTAAAAGGTTCTCATGCTCTAGAGGCTCTCATGCTCAAACAGATAAGAGCTGCCACTGTTGCATTAGAAGAAATATGCTTTTCACTGGGACAAAAGGAACTAGGGAAAGTGCATTAGTCATTGGCTTTCCATGATTTTCTTTCTTTTCTCTTCTGTGGAGATTAGTTTGCACAAAAGTATGTTAACAGTTTTACCAGTAAAGGTTTTGAATTTGAGAAATACCTAATTGCTTTACCATGCAACTCAGCCCAATAGTAATTTCTGTCATTGTATTAGTATTTCTCATTCATTTGTTTTAGAAAATATTAAGGCTATGTTAAATTATAAATCATAGTGGGACACAGTTTCAACACTATCTGATGACCCGATCTTTTAACTTCCAGCCCAAATCTTATGCATCTCAGAACTTCCAAATACTTTCAGGAATGAAAACTCAGATATTTCTGACTGCAAATTGAATGGGTCACATGTTGCAAAATGCAAACTGTGGGCACACAGTCGCATTTTTTTGTCTGGGGAAACATGGTGGTGATAAATAATTGTATGCAGAAATGTTCAGTACATGAAACTCATGGGAAAAAATCTGGAGAAACATTCATTTTAAGAAACTAACGTAGAGACAGTGTAGGACTTACTTCACATCTATTTGTTTTAATGTAATCTAAACCATAAAATTTCCCACAAAAATTCTGAATTTATGAAAGGAAATTTTCCTCAGTTTGTTCTCATGAAAGGAGACCCCTAAACTGTTTGTGAAGAGAGTCTATCAGTTGCTATCAGTTGCTATCTGTTGCTAACAGTCTATCAGCTGCCGAGCCCACTGACTTCCTATGCTGCAACACAGCTAACTACAACCAGCTGCTAAATATGGTCTCAATCCAGCAAAGCACTTTGGCATGTGCTAAGCTTTGTCAGGGCGAGTATTCGCATTAAAGTCACTGGGACTTTCCATATACCTGGAGTAAAGTTCATGCTTTAGTGTCGAGGTGGATTGGGCCTTTCATATACATTCCCTCTTACCCACACATAGGTATTGCTGTCCCTTAACACGCCAGCGGCAAACAGAAGCAGTTAGTTCCTGCACAAAAACCAAATGAATGGAACAAAAGAAATTCCTAGAAATCTGTTAAGAAATGTTGGGGATGTCTGTGCAGTTTTCTAGGAAATAAAAAAAGGTATTGGTGAAGTCATTTATTTATGATCTTTTAAGTATGCAATCATAACACAGTCTCATAAGATAGATTCTTTATGATGATGGATGGGTGCATCAGCAGTCTTCTAAGATGCATAGTACATTTATACATGGATTTGTGCTGACTATTATTATTGTGTATTGAAATCCATACAATAAATAATAATTGGAATGCCATACACTAGGTACAATTCAGAAGTGCTTCCCACATATGATCGCAAAGGTTGTCATGTTGCAGGAGGATCACTCTGACAGTTATCAGATGCTTGCTGTGGGAAACATGTAGGTCTGTCCATCTCTAAATGGAGTCTGTATTATAGTGCTTAGGTAATATTCACCCTGCTATTCCTTCTTGTTAAGCGTAGAAGTGTCACAGCGTAATTGGGGAAATTCCAGTTTTAACAATGCTTGGTCTTTTTTAGCTAATAACCATGAAAATTGTCAAGAGAGCACACTGCCTCCTTGCAGCCACCTTTCTCACCTTGTGCTCCAGCACTGATTAGAGGACCGGGATGCGTGTGGGGGAGGAAGACAGCCCGTTCATCCTCAGCCTAACTCAGTCTCTCTCTGTTGAGACTGCTATGAGAGTGTTTTATTCATTTCTCATTATGTTCTATCATATCTGTCAAGCGGCTGTCACAGAAATCCATGAGACATTTTCTAGTGGAGTCCTCCCTCTCCAGGGATGCAGGCTTGAGGGCAGAAAGAAAAAGGCCTGGGAAGCAGAGGGCGTCGAAGGATTTAAAGCAGAATTAAGGAGTGAGTAGCTTGGAAGGGAGAAGACTTTCCTGGGAAGAGAACGGCAACTCAGAAAAATAGAGAGGCAATGCATAAGTGGGCTTATGAAACAAAAGGATAATAAACATCCAGTACTGGGCCTTCATGTTTTATTTATCTTTGATTTCTCTCCTGTTCATTCAATACTGCTCAAACTTTGAAATGAACAAGTCCAGCCTCCATCTCATAGGTGTCGCGGTAATGACAGTTAAGTACAAGATAAAGGTACATGAACGAGACAAGAAGTGCATGTTGACAGATGTCACTTACATACAATTTATAGGAGGAATTTTTGTGGGAGATAACTCTTTTGAAAAAACCTACCCAGCGCTTATCATTAATGTTTTGGGTGCCTTGCATCAGGATCCACACAGCAGGTTTTATGTATTTTACTTGTTTTCTAGATGCTTTGATAAAAGTGGGAGTTCATACAGCGCACAAATGTAATTCCAAAATGGGCATCTCTTGAGCTGCACATTTTCTCTGTGACTGACAGTACAATTGGGAGCCATTTGCTGCACAAAGGAGAAGTGCGAGGAGTTCTTTTTGTGGCTAAGCTCACAGCATCATTATTATGTGCAGTGGTGTTTATACGCAAGACCCAAAGTGCCAAAGTGCACAGAAACATACTTGAAGTGCTGCTCCTCAGAATCTGCAGCAATCATATTCTGTGAAAGTCAGAGATTAAGGGAGTCATCTGAACAATCAGCAGTGCATCTGTCTCACATATTATATACAGTTTGAAGTATCCCTCAATTTTTTTTCTGTAAAACTAACATCAGTGTTTACCTATAAACAGACACAGAAGTCATTGCTGACTATACTCTGCTTTGTATACAATGCTATTATATAAAGAGCTCAAGCAGCACGTCTGCCTGCCTAGATGTGTGTGTTCTCCTACTCCAGCTGCCAACAACCTAAATTATTCAGCAAGTCCTGATCATGCCAAGTTTTTAGTCAACAATGGAGATCCTGCCAAAGAGCTAATAATGTTTAAAAAAAAAAAGCAATGTTTGTGACAATTAACAGAGCCTGCAGCCTGCAAAGAGAGTTGGACTCATTTGTAAAGGAAAATTTAAATGATATGCTTCATTATAAATGGTCCCATGCAACACATTGCTAATCAACCAGAGCAGCTTCTTTTTTTCTCCTCCCTTCCTATCAGATAAACCAAACAGCAGCATGAGCCAAAGTTCTTGGCCACTGCTTGCTATAGCTATAAATGTGGTGTGGTTATCTATCAGTATCATAATCGGCTCAGATCAAACTGAATAATTAGCACTAAAGTGGATGAATAGAGCCCCAGCCTCTTATCTTGTCTATTAATAATAAGTATAACTTCACAGCCAAATCAAGAGGTATGTTATTGTACCCCTGAGAGCCTGTTTGGGTAAAACCCCATGCGACCTCACCACCATAAGCAGTGCAGATGGGACAGTGTGCGCTTGCAATGATGAGCTGCCAGCTGCCAGCCCCCCCCCCCCCCCCACCCACCCCCAAAAGGGGGGGCGAGAG
>NW_009212443.1:19728-34688 GCF_000690835.1 Fulmarus glacialis
AGCTCAAAGTGGGAGCGAGAGAGAAGATAAACAAACCATGCACAAACATAAGAGCCATTTGTAGGGACTCCTTCCTCCCCCTGTCTTCCTTTGCTTTTCATACGACAGAGCTCTGCAGACAAGCGGCTAAGAATAACTGGTGTTTTTCACCCAAGCTCACTATGAAATTTAAGTCATGTTTTATAGTGGTACTGTGATGAGTACAGATTCTGAAATTCTAGGAATAACATTCAGACATGCTCTTCTCATATTTAAACCCTGGAACATACCTACTAATTATTGTGCAGTGTCCAATGCAATAATTGTCATTATAATTTGTACTGCATTACAATATTACCCTCATTTTAGATTCTCTAAGAGTTTATCTAATTAGTGTCAATTCAATTTTGCTTATTTTAATAATTAGACAAGTTAACTCAAAGGAAGGGTTTCAAGTTTTGCAAGAGAATTAAGTGCTTTTACTCACTGTTTGGGAATTGCTTACCACAACTCATCTGCAGTTTACTACTCACATTCACTTTGGTTTTATTGACAATGATACCTGTAAAATGCATTGCTATAAACAGCCTGATTATTCAGCTCACATCAATCACAGAAGCAGAGTTTTATTTATCAGAGGTAGCTGAATACTTTTTGAAATAGTCTGTACGGTTTGTATCTGAACCGGGATGAACCTAAACCAGGCAATTTCTGATTGGATTTGCTTTTACGTTTTCCAGAGGCTCAAGCCGTGCTTTCCCTTGTGATGTTTTCCTATGAGACTTAGGTTATGAAAAGAGATTTCGGTTGCCCCGTTACTAGAAGTGGCTGAGATAAGGAAGTGAAGAAGGGGAAGGATTACATGCCTTCCCCCTGTGGAAAAGCTGGTGGTGGACCTAGCAGAGCTGTCTGGTGAAGGAAGAAGACTTTTTACCTTTTATTAGAAGCAGATGAAAGCTGCCTGTTGTTGGGATCTGAAACAGAGTGGGAGGAGGAGAAAGAGAAGTCTGGATTCATAAGAAAGCATTAGCGTTAGTCTGCTACTGTGTATAATGGGATTAAATGTGGCTTAGGGTTTTTTTTCTTTTTTTTTTTTTAGTTAGGCATTAAGCACTTAGTAACACGATTAATTTTTTCAGATAATTTACTATTAAAAAAAAAAATCAAATGCAACCTCACTATAGGGGACACTGACACCTGCATTTAACCATGGCAAATGGATTGCACAGTGCCTTATAGACTCAGGCATTTACCTACGTGGTGCCAAAGGAGCCAGCCACAGCAGCTTCAGGGGAGTAATTCCCAATAAGAACACTTCCAGGCTGCAGGAAGGCCACATTTGGGCAAGCACCTGAGTATATTTGGTGGCAAATAGCAGCAAGAGTTACTAAATACAAGTCCTTAAGAAACTGTCCAGGTTTGGCTCTGTCCTGATTCAACCTCAAATAAGTCAATGGAAAACCTCCACTGGCTTCAGGGAATGTCAGACCAAGCCAGGCTTATAGCTAGAGAAAAATGTTAATACATATTTTTATATCAAAATGGCTTTACTGCAAAATGCCATTTCTACATGGACATGTGGGAAACTGTTATCACTTTTAGTTGGTGGGGTCAGCCCAAGGATGGGTTGTTAGAAGAGGGTCAGGAATACTAAGTACTCAGTTTTAAAATGAAATTTTTGATATACTTTTCATGTGTGCAAAAAGCTGTGTGTCGCTGACACCAATGGCTTCCAGTAAATATTTTTTTCCTTAGGAAAAGCAGAGAGGACTGAGGTGTGAAGGCAGGACTTGTCGTGGAAGGCTGAGCCCTGAACCGTGACACTCCACCTCTCACAGCTGACAGCAGGATTAAGCTGAAATGATCCCTTTTTCAGTTTGTTGCTTTTTTGCACTGCCTTCTTTTGTGCCTTTGTAATCCAAAATGAAATGCTTAGTAAAGGAAATCAAATTGGGATTTACATGTACACCATCCAGCTTTGTTCAAATCTCATTCATTGTATTCAGAATGAGAAAAAGTCTGCTATTTCACTTAATTCAGTCAATCACATCTCTGAAGACTGGAACCTTGAATGCATCTGAATGATGACCTGAGCCCTGTGCCAGTAAAACCCTCCACCTCTTGTCATCCCTAAGATAACAGGCCGAAATTCTCCACTTCTCCCATTTTTCTCCTTACTGTTCAGTTTACTTCTTTCTGAACATCCATCTGGCATTATTGTGCTTGCTTAGCAAAATTCAGGACAAATAAAAAAAGGAAGATAATTTCTTCAAATTCTAAAGTAGCTGTTAAGCTACATCTGCCCATTCAATTCAACCACCAGCAAAGACTCTGCCTCTGCCAGACATGCAGCTGTACTTGCAGCCGTGATTCAAGTCTGGAAATTCATTTCCAGACTTACTAAAAATCTGCTGGAGAGACATGCAATGAGTAATATTTTCTGTTTTGTGTACGTATGGATTTAATATAGACAGAAATTTGGCAAAAGAACCTGCTCCACATTTCCAGCATCATATCCCTGTAGACTAAGTATTAAAATATGTATGTATACACTCACAGACACACACATTTGTACATACTGGGATACATATATGGCCATATATATGCACATGCAACCCCTCCTATTCAGACAGTTACTAAAACCAAATCTCTGTTAAAAAAAAGAAGAAGGGAAAATGATCAATTTTTTATAGTATGTTACCTACAAGTGCAGACATGAGTTTGGTAATCGTGCTTTTGTTGCACACAGACTGTAAAATATTTATGGAGACAATGTGATTTGGGGCAAGGCATTAAATAAAGTAAAAGTTGCTTTATTCAATATGTGATGAACAGTATCCATATTAAAAACCAGAGGGAAAAGTGTTCAAATGAAAAAATATGCTTAAAACAAATTCATCTGTTCAATGTTCATAAATGTTTTAAGAAATGCAGACAAACAAGTCTTGAAATCCATATTTACTGTACACAACTGAAAAACTAATAGTATTTATTTAATCCAGAGGGAGAAGTGACTAAAAATTTAGTATTTAATGATCAACAAAAAAATATTTGTCCTTGGAAATTACCATAGTATTTATTGTCAGGCAAGTTACAACAAGGTTATAGCTCTTCTCTTGATAAATTAATAAAGCTGTTAGGTCAACATTGATCTAGAAAGAAAATATTTCCTCCAAGTCTGAGAATATTTTTTAAGCTTTGATTCTATGGTGTTCCTGCATTAAAATATGTGGAGAATGCAAAGTGAATTTGCTTGGCTATGAGACTTCTGCTTCATAAATAATAAAGATTACAGAAAGACCTGATCCCATAAAAACTTAAGCACAGGCTTGACTTTACGCACGTATGAGGTCACACTTGCACTTCAAGTTGAGAGTTTGTAAAAGAAAAGCAACTTAAACAGCTAAAGATTAAACACTGCTGACCTGCAGGCACTTAGTCCACATGAAATATATGTAAAATGCAGTATACGTGAATAATAATTCACAGATATATACAGACTGTGCATTATTTGGTTTTCTTACCTAAAGGATGTCAGAGGGAATCTACCCACCCTTTAAGACCTCACCAGCTCTGGGACTTCCTACCTACCATTTTTGTCTTTCATCGCGTACACCGTAGTATTCGGTTTTCTACTCTTTCTGCTGGCTTAGTCTGTCAGTCTGTCACCTTCTCTTTCTGAAGCTGAATTTCATTGTCCCTTATAGAACTGGCGCATAAAACGCTACACCCTGCTCATTTTTTTCATTTCCCTTTTCAAAACTTAACAACATCGCCGTGCTTAAAATAGCAGCTGGGTAATTATGGCTCAGAAATGAGTTGCCAAGGCTGGAAGGTGCTTCGAAGGCTCCATACATCTGTTGGGGCACTGTAATGATGTTTACACCCTCCAGGTCTGATATGACAGATGTGTGGTAAAGCGCACAAGCATAACAAACCTTTTTTTGGTAAAATTAGAGCTGCCATGTTTTACCTCGCATTTGCCCTGACGGAGTCAGGTACCATGGCTTGCAGAACCTGATAAATCATTAAGATGCAGTAACTCATTGTATGTCTGAGGCAGTTAGTTGTTATTTTATTTATTTTAATCTTCTAAAAATTAAAGACGAAAGAATCCTGCCTTTTGTGATTTTTAAGCACTGTCAAGAAGATCACAACATTAATTGGAACTTTGATAACTAATCACAACAATTTATGCAATTTGAATCCTGTTTCTGTTCAGTTATACTTTGAATGAATTTGTTCAGGATATTTTGCACTGCTTATGCCTTCTTCTCTGTCCATTCTTAATACACCTGCCACACTGCTGCTTAAATACAAGCAAAAATGCCACTGAACCATCAGAGAAGTCTTTGAAATAAATAGGTATGTGTTACAGAAGAAAGTAATGTATCAGAAAGGAATTCGGTCTGGGTCTTATGTAAAACCCAGTTCAATGACAGCAAGCTCAAAGCCCATTTGACTTTGCAATATTCCCCCAGAGAGTCACTGTTACAGGCAGAATTTTCTTGTGGGAGTTCTGTTTTTTTCTTCTGTTACAAAATCTCTTTGCTGACATTCAGCCCCTGCTAAAGGAACGGGGCAGGTCTCAGGTACCTGCATGTAGGCAGTTTGAGCTAGAAAGGGACTTACTGTCCTAAAGAACCATCAGCACTATGTGTTAAAATGGGAAAAGCAATATTTGATTTAGACACCATTTAAATAATTTATGATTTTATTTTTTCTTTTATCCAAATTCTTTCTGGGCTAACGCTGTGAAAACAGTGTCTCAGTATCTTCAGAATCAGTCAGCTCCTTTTGCTTGATTCCCAGTTATTACAAAATACAGTTGCATTGTCACATTTATTTCCATACCAAGTTGTGATGGCATGAGAAAGGGAATATATGAAAAAGTCTATAATAAAATAAAGTATCTACATTTTAGTTTTTAAATTTCCTAAGTTTACAAACTATGTATACACTATTATAAATGAAAACTATAGCAATGGATAAAATCCCCACAGAAAAGGACGGGCTATACAAGAATATCTTGTAACAAACTAACAGAGAAGGAAACATGCGGAAAGTGAAAATGCCTACTAGAGTGTCTCTGAGGTACTCTTCAGGCACAGACTACTGTCTAAATTCAAGATGGGCAGCAGGAGCGAGCTGCTTCTGGGCAGAGAAGAAAGATGGTTTCTTCTTTACCCTTTCTGGTCACAGACTGGCCCTTGTGACTCAAAGTTCAGTAGGGTTGCCTCCCTCCTATGTAACAGGCACAAACCATGACGTTACTCGCTTGGATCATAGCAGAATGTTGTCTTCTGCTTTCTTGCATTCTGCTTGCACTTTCTGAATGTCACAGACCTAGCAGCAAAATACCACACTTTATATGTTTAGATTAAAATTCCTGGAAAAGTATCAGGGATCATCTCAGCAATTCTCTCTTCCTCAGTTTGTAAACAAAACCAAAGCCCAGACCTCCCCTGTCCTCTGTATCACTGAAGCCTGCTCAGGGACTGACAGTTTTCTTCTTCAATACCTGAAGCAGCTCCAGTGCAAAACACACAAAGTCTTCAGACATGGTGGTGGTGTTTCAGGGTTGACTACTATGCATCCAACATGGTTCAGATGGATAGGACCATTTAGCAAAAGTGAGATAGCTTTGACACATGTTGTAAACAACATTATCATACCTTTGAACTTGTGACAGATGTAATTCGTCATTATCCATTTTGCTGGAAACGATGATGGCTTGTCATTTTATGTCATGAACTACCCTTCACGTCAGCTAGTGTGACTATCCTACATGAAATCTGAAAGTAAGTTGTCCCCAGAAAGGTTAACATATAGTGGTAAATAGCCATGCATCAGTGTCCTCTAAGTCCATTTTTGGGGATAACAGGAATTTCACCAACAGTCGATATTTCTTTTGATCGTCGTGCCACTGATAGTTGCTGTTATTTTTGGATCCATGCTGGGTTTCGTATGGATGCCAGTGGTACGTGTACTTGTGCTATATTTATTACTTCAACCTATGTTACCTGCTCCTTAGTAAAGCTGGTACTGGCTGACTGTCAGATTTAAAGTCTGGGATGACTAATGACTTCCCACAGCTAAGTGTTGGAAAGACAGAGGCTATTTTAATTGGGGCTTCCTGTCAGCTAAAACAATTGTCTCCTCTTCACTTTATATTGGAAGGATGTCATCCTGAACTCACTCATCCCATGAACAGTCCTGTCATCTTTATTGATTTAGGACCAAGTTTGATGCTCACAGTGGCTGAGTTTCTAAGGCAGTGTATAATGCTTTACTTTCAGCATACGAACGAGTCACATCACGACTGCTACAGATATTCAGATATATTTTCCTTCATTTCTTCAAGAGCATAGAAACAGGGCTTTTTCTGGCCTTCTTAAATAACCTGGTCAAAAATATAGCTCTTGAAAATTGCATTGTCCACTTTGTTCTTTTTTTTCCCCCTTGAGATACAAGAGAATCTAAAACTTTCACTTATACATCAGATCTAAAACTTTCAGCCCCTGCATGAGGTGTTAACAAATACAAGTGACTAAAAACCTCAAATGCAGTATCCATAAAGACAGCTAAGCACATATTTCATGCTTTCTACACAGTGATTTTGGCTGAGTCACCACTGCAATAAAGATACCAAAGACACAGACCAAAGCCAACCAAAGCCAATGATTTTCTTTTCAGTCTTAGTAGAGACCAGTCGCTTTGCACTTTTGCCTGTGCAAAGTAAAGTCAGAAAGGCAGGAACGTACAGCTGTGCATGATGATGCATATTCAAGGTACAGGCAAGGAGGAAGCAAAACCTGTGACTTTATTGCTATCTGTCAAATTGAAGAGTTTATTGCAATTATAGTTTTAAAATATATTTCTTTACTTACTATTTACCTATTGATTTTCCCATTATTATATAATTTCAGTTACACCATTAAAATGCACACCATTGAAAATATTATTCTAAAAATAAAAGCATACAAGATATATAAAAATGTAACTACATTCATGTATAGCGACAAAGCCATATGAAGTGGACGTACTTGGACTGTAATACTGTTTGGACTAACTGAAAGAGGACACATAGGCTTTCTATTACAAAGGGAGCTGAGCTGAAGACTTAAACCACTTATTTCAAAAGACTGAAATAGTCTGTCCCCTGAGAACCTTAGATACCTCTTTCACCTTATGTACTAAATCTTGTTTTATATTCTGTAGATGCCAATCTTCTCTCTATGTCTGCTTACTGATGTTCAGCCCTGCGGGTATGTTCCTTCAGTTGTTTTTTTTACTGAGGTTTGGGAACGATATTCTAAAGTTCAGAAGCTTTGCTGTAACCTTGGCCACATATATGTTTGAATTAACCGTTTCAGTGCTGCTTTGCTGAAGGTAGACCTGTGCAAAGTATTTTTACCCAAGTTACAGGTTGTCAGTTACGTGAAGTAGGTAATGCCTTTACAAGAATTGGCAGGATGAGGATCAAGAACGCAGGAGAGCCTATGAAGAATGTGTTAACTACATCAAGTTAATAGGTAACAAAACAATGTAGTAAAATGTATCTAATTTCAATAAAATCAGTATACAGGTACATGAGAAAAAATAGGTTTGTTATACTGAAATGATAAAGGTCCATTAAAACATTAATGTTCAAAAAACCACTATTGTGATCTATGGTTATTAAGTGAAGTGAAACCTAGTACTAGATTATCAATGGGATAAAACATGCTAATAGACATATTCTTTCATGACAGAGTTAATATGAATACTGACCACCTGAGTTAGTCAAGGCCAAGTGAGAGCAGACACATTGCAAATTCCGTACCTGACATACTGGTGAACTGCCACGCTAAAACAGCTGAAGGCATGTGCCTTAAAGTTTAGGAGTTGAGGTATGCTGAACAACTCTTTGATTTTTTCTCAGTAAGGTGGGGAGAGCTTGATCCTCTTGGCATGAAGGGCAACTATGGGGATGGCAATGAAGGACTAATGGCACTCAAGTGGCTTGATATATACTCTCTCTAAAATTCACAATTCATTCACTCAAGACGGTGTCACTTACTTGCAGCTGCAGGTGGCCATATTGCTTGGGATGAAATCGGTGCTAAGCTGGGGTGAGAAACTGGGTGTGCTCAGGTGAGGAGCAGGGGCAGCACACAAATACCTGCCTGGGTTAGTTGGAATAAAGGCACACACTGGCTAGCACAGCTTGCTTTGCACTGACCTTTGTGTGTCTTCTAGCCCACTCTGTCTCACACAACTCCTAAAAAGACCAAGAGCTGACCTACAGCAAACCAGAAATAGAGTCTCTACATGAAAGCCCTTGTGCCGTCCCAATTCTAGACTAAACAATCTGACACCCAATTGCAGTGTGTGGGTGACAGAGTCAGGAAAATAAACTGAAGAGAAAAAATAGGGTCTTTGCCTCAAGCACTGAGATCTGTTAAGAGAAGATTATTGTCTTGCATCTAGCGCCAAAGATGCGAGCATCTATCTTATCTTTTCAGATATTTTCTTACAGCAATTCCTCTCCTTTCCCTAAAAATCTGCCTGCTGGTTAATTTCATAGATATCAACTGAAACGCGGAGTTGCCAGCTCCGTGTAACCCACCCCAACTCTAACAGCTGTACTCGTGCACATGCAGCATCAAGCCATCTGTGCAATGTAGCACAAAGCACTTACTTGACTTAGTAAAGGACAAGGGAGAAAGGCTTTAACGCTGTTAAGAAACCTTTCTTCTTAGGAGTGTTTTGGCCAGCTTACGCCTCGCTTCCCGGGAGGCGTGCAGAAATGGGTGTCTTGGAAGAGCCGCGAGGAAGTCTGGCTGAGCGAAATAGCATTCCTTCTGTGGGCTCGCGGTGTGTGCACACCACTGTTGGTGGAACAAATGGTAGCCATATGCTTCTTCCTGCGAGCTAGCTAGGCATATGTGACCACTGCCCTCCTTATACCAACTCCTCTGTGTTACCACTCAAAAATCCAGCACCCCAGGAAGGACCGTTCTTGTTGATGTGATCTTTGCCAGGACCCATACCTAGGAGCAAAGAAGACATGGCAAAAGCATATTCCCCCTCCTTCAGTGGCTGACTTCAATCTGGCTAATTTGCCTTTGTAAGAGGAATGAGGGGGGGTTGTTCTTTTTCTTCCTTCCCAGTGTCTGTGGATTAGAATGGCGGCAGAGAGTAATTCAGCTATCACTAGGTGACAGTCGGGTTTGATGGTTACGTTAACACTTTCTTTTTATTTTTTTTTTTAAAGAAATGATGCAGAACAAACACCTGACTCTCCAAAAACATGCTGATTTTACTTTATTATGCTCTTTACTGGAACAGCTCTTAACTTCTCTGCAGTTAGTTATCTGCGGTGATACTGGAGAATAAGAACGGTACCTGGACCGTAGTGTCACTAATTTCGCTCTGAGTATGGGAAGTACCAGTTCATATTCTGTGCAGATTTTACTTAAAAGAATGACAAAATGTGAATTTCAAGTACCTTGAAATAAAGTTAATAAAATTATACAAAGAATGAATTGCCCATAAATCTCGGGCTCAAGTCGTGCTTCCATCAAAGTTTTGAACTATGTGCTGTTTGGGCTGGGAAAGAAGATGGGATCTAGATCCAGACATTTTTTGATTCCTCATCAAGCGAGAAATCACTTGTAGGAGTGAAATCTGGACTAGTTTTTACAATATCTTAAGTATTTGAGATTATTTGCTTCATAGATTTTTAGATCAGGGTCAATTCCTATTAAAATATGCATCCAGCCCTGGGCTAAAAATTCATTCAATGCGTGTTTATATTTTTGGGTCTTTCAAAAAGAATCAATGTCTTTGAGAAGAGTAAAGCAGGTCTCATTTATAAGATTGCCTGTGGCTCCACCCCTGCAAAAGGTGTTGAAGAAATATACCGTTTTCAATCATATGACAGTGGAAAGAAAGCTCGCTTGATATGATCAAACTGTTTTTTAGGGAAACTGGCAATGTATTTGTTAGCTACATGGAAGAAGTGAATCAATAAAATATATTCCAAACTGCAACTGAGACATACACAGATGCTCACTCTCTCTCTCTCAACAAGCTGGTATTCTTGTTGATACAGTAAAAGGTTGATGGGATTAACAGAAAAGTAAGTCATCTTTGCTGAGTCATGTTAAAAGGAGTTCAAACAGAATCATAGAATCATAGAATCGTTGAGGTTGGAAAAGACCTTTAAAATCATCGAGTCCAACCGTTAAATAGATATTTATAAGAAAATAAAATCCATGGTGGATTTTTCTCATTGAAGCCTGTATAAAAACGAACATTGCAGACTGCAATATTTTATGTATTTTTTCAGTAAATTAACTAAAACCCCTTAGCTAGTGGTGGAGGTCCCATTGCAAGGAATTCTTGGCTTTACCTTTGCTTTTCAGTGGAGCCTGTCCTGCAAGGCAGTTACTGTTTGGGTTGTTATGAAAGTCACAGTCGGTAAACAGTAAAAGACAGGTACAAATGCTCCCGTCACTGAAATGCATAAATAAACTTAGTTTTTCTCTGAAATCAGATGCAGTTTGGAGGTTGAACAGTTATTTCAATGGGAAGGAGAGTTTAATTTCTTTAATAAATGAAATTAAGAGATCTTATGCTTGATTGGCAAGTGTGTAGGTGGATCTGATGATTCAAAAAGTAGAAACTCCTCTTGAACAGAAAGGAAAAAGGTGGGAAATGATACTTCAAAATATTTTGGCATTAGAGACAGTGAAAGATTATTCTGCTAATATGGATAACAGATAATTCATATGTGAAATTGTTGGGCTGATGAAAAGTAGTCTTCTCATACTTTACGCAAACATATTTTTACAGCATACAAAGATCTGGGACTACTTTAATAAATTTTCAAACCTGTGAAATGCGCATATTTCTTTTACATTATTTCCAGGGGACTATCCAAGGAACAGGGTTATCTTGTTGTTCTTCACACAGTGCAAACAAATAAGAAAACTACATGCTTTAGAGTGAGCATAGTCTAGGTCTATCTAAATGAGCAGATGAAAAGGATGGAGGAAAAAAGAAGGGAAAATAAGGGGATTTGGAGATTTGTGAAAATCTTTGCTCACTGACTATGTAGACATTACCAGCTGCAAATGTTTTTCCGGTATATTATGCTGGGAAGCATAGCAGCAGTTAGTGTTAAGGAGAGATCTGAAGGCGGCTGGAGCAGGACATACAGGCAAATGCAGCTGGACATGAGGATGGCTGCAATGATATGCCACAAATTAATGTCTCCCATATTCAAGTGCATCTGAAGCAGAGATTTCACTGGTATTAACTTGCAGCTTGGACTAAACCCTTGTCACATTATCTTTTGAATCCTCCAAAAGAAAGGTGGTACTTGCTCGCCAAAGACTTTAGGCCACCCTTTTATCAAGGGTATCTGGAAAACCCCAGATATTTTCCTGCTGGAGGTTTGCCCCTTGGCATCTTGTCCACTTTTATCTCAACCTGGTATGACTGAATATTTCTGGATCTGCTCAAATTGATTTATCCTACTGTAACTGAACTTAATTGCTCCTCCTTGCTGCTGTGAGATTGAAACAATTCACTAAGTCTGTGCCAACAGACTAAATTTCTACTTTGCAATCAAGAAAACTCACTAGACAATTAGGAGAAATTTTTTTTTTAATCCGAGTTATACACATCTCCCCTGCTAGAATACGATCTGTGCTTCCTATCATCAAACCAACGTTGGGCCTAAAAGGAAACCAGCAGCAGTCTGCTGCTTTAACAGGAGTGGAAGAAAGATGCCTAGAGAGCAGCAGCAGCAGCGCAGTCCTGCAGGCTGAAACTTAATTTTGAACTGGTCTCACATGAAATGTGTCAATGTGTTCAGAGGCAGGTGTTTTGATTTAGGTTGATTCAATCTGCAGTGAAGTAGTTTGCTTTTTCTAAGTAGAGAACCTGAAATGTTTTGGTAGAACTGAAAATTTCTTTTAGAAAACATTCCTCTGAATATTCTATTTTACACTGGAAAAGCATTACCAGAGAGCTCTGCCATAATTCTTGCTGGATTTTGTTTCATTTGTATTTTATTTGGTTACGTAAATAGCCAGGCCTTGGTAGATCTTGTCTTTTTATAACCTTTAAAGCTAAATTTTAACAGCGAAAGTTAGAAACTAAAGATCAAGTATCTGTTCAGTACATTGAATTTCATATCCATTATACGTGGAAACTAATATAGTCCCAGAATTTCCTCTCTCGTCTTGTCTCAGCTTTTGATAAGCTTCTGAAAAGACTTTTATCTGGGGCCCTATCTTTCTGCCATTCTTAGGAAGAATGAGTGCTATAGCAAATGGATTGGTCTTGAGAGCAAAGTTAGAAGATTAGGAAAAGAGATAATAGACTTAGCCGACCCCTCTCTTTGCCTCAAGGAGCCACTTTACAGACCATTGCAAACTCACTCATAATCTATAAAATGCAGATATCCATCACTTTTACTAGGTAGTGCCTGTACCAGTAGGGGGGATAAGATGCGGAGGTTACGTGTTTGGTTGCTGATTTCTCGGTGTAAGCCTACAGTCATAATAGCAGTTAGAGGAGCTCTGTGGGGTAAAACATTCACACACATACAGACCCATGAGACCTTATTAAGCTTAATAGTTCAGAAATGCTATGAGCAGTTATATAGAAAATTAGAGCCAGGCATTATGCACAGATGAACAGACATTTCTCTATTCTCTCAACTTCCCTCAGCGATCTGCATGAGAGATGGGAGGTTTCTTGAATCTCCCTGCAGTTAGGAGAGAAAAAGAGAAAAGATGAACTAATTTAAAATCTACCCCAAGGGAAAGTTCTTGGCCCTGGTGAGTTTAAAGGAGATTTTTATAAAACCTTTTGCTTAGCCTTCTTCATACATTTACTTGACACGCTCTATTCCTTGAGGGATTCAGGTGGATTCATTTCTGCCACTGTTAGTGCATACACTTAATTGTACAGATTACAGAAATGGTATCTCCTGTAAACTGATCTTATTCATCCATGAAGATAACAAACTCTTAAAAAAAGTTATCTGGTCAATACACAACTATGAGCTGAGTGATGATCTTGACCAGAAGCATTTATTTTTACCGTTAGCTGTGCTATGCACTGCATTCACAGCTGTAGGATGCCCTATTGCATTTATAATATCTTACAGGGGTTCGAAATCAGTGTTTGCTCTAGAAACCATGGCTTGTAGGATCATCCCCGCCTCAGTGCTGAGATGAAGCAGGCATATTATTTTTTCTTCATAGGGAGGTATGTTGGTTCAACTAGAGATGGTTACGCAGTGGTCTAAGAAGAACAATGGCACCCAAAAGCATCCAGGTCGTAGTACTCTGGGAATCAGATGAGGACTTTGATTGTCCCAAAGACTCAGGGGAATCTTAGACCTTTTATTTTGGGCAGGGCAGAATGCACTTGATACTTTATGATACTCAAATCCTAGGACCTATTTTCTAAGAATGGCTTTATGCTGTAATGATTTTAATTTTATAGACTCACTGGAAAAGAGATTTCCCATTTTATGGCTTCTAATTTGCCTTCTTAATCATACATTTTGCAGATTAAAATAAGAACAGGCGACTGATATTTGTGCAGGCAATGAATATTACAAGATCCTTCTTTACACAAATAGATTAGTGACAAATCTTAAAAGCCTAGTCAACTCCACCAGCATTTTTAATTCTCCTCCTAACAGCTTATGATAAATACTTCTGAAAAATGATGAACTCTAATGTGCTGCTGTAGATGTTCATCTGAGTGTTTCAGATTTTGGAGATCTTAGTGTCAAATACTAAAGAAGGTCCATAAAACTACATTTATGAAACAAGTAAAGCATGTAAGTGAGTTCTTTGTGGGATAAAGTCATTGCAGCTTTGACATATGGAAAGTGAGATTTCTAGTAAGTGCTGTTTGGAGTGACGATCTTATTAGCAAGTCCATAGCTTTATAACAAGTATGTTGTATGGTACGAAAAGTCACACTTCACAAAATGAGACAGTTTGCACTTGTTTGCTTTTAATCACTTTTGTGAGGAGCCTGCAATCTCTGCATTAACTGTGTAAGTTGGGGAATGTTGGAGCAATACTTGAACAGAAAGTTCTCAGGATTTTCCAAGGTACATCTATTCTCTCAGTAAGTAATAAACGGGCGTCCTTGCATTGTGCTTCAACAGATATTCCTACTGAATGTGATACTTTTCTGACAAAACGGGATTCTTTTTTTTTTAGGAGATAAATTTTAACTGAAGATGCTGTGGAGCTTTACTAATGACTTATGTGTCCAAAACCAAATCCTGGACAAATTCCAATTTGGACAATATATTTCCTGCTTAGTTAAAGTTAACCTATCTTTATAATTAGATACACTGGGATACTTTAGTGGAGTAACTTGAGGTCAGTGGAATTATATTAATTTCTACCAATGAGGATCTGGCTCAATATTTTTCTTCACTTCTTGCCCTAGGATCTCACTAGGGAGGCTATTAATAAAGTGGCAACATCACAAGGGAAAGGAAACGGGGAAAAGTGAAATTGGATAAGTCTTCAAAAATAAATTTAATCCAATCAAGACTACAGACGGTGTCAGGAATGAAATTCTAGTCACGCGGTTACTGAGTACGGTCACCGTAGGACAAAGTTCTTAATTTTTCACAGTAGCACTTTCTGTATTCAGCTATTCCCTTTGTTTCTGGTGGTTGGTATATTATGCTCACAGTGCATCATTCAAATCAATGCTTTCCCATTATTTTCATGTATTCTTTTGTCCATCTGTCTGGATTGATCTCCTGCATCCTCTCTTACAGTCTGAGCTCTTTGGGGCCAGGAAGCTCATTTTGTTCTATGCTTGTGTGGCACCAGGTGGACATGGGATCAGACAGGGCATGACAAGAAGCAAAACCGTAACAAGATTAATTGGTACTTGGGGCAGACCCTGCTCCACCGGGCTTGTTTCACCTCCCGCTG
>NW_009212443.1:34719-50179 GCF_000690835.1 Fulmarus glacialis
ATGCCACCATGGCCTTCCAGTCCCTGTTCCTGGAGCAGGACAGAAGCAGACAGCGAGGCATGGGCGTGTTTTCCCATATTTAGGATTGTTTCACTCTGCTATGTCTCTGATCACAGCTATGTGTGCGTGCACACACAAACACAGATTAAACCTGAATTCTCTGAATTCTCTGAATTCTCTGACAAGATGTTTGGAAACAATGGAACGTGATTTCAGCTATCTCGTGCTTGATTAGAAATAGGTCTCAGACCGGCCACCAAATTCATGCTAACCTCCTCCAAGCCCATGATGGTTCATGGAGAAGCACATTGGGCACTCCCAACTTGTTTTTCAGCTGCTCACAAGTTTCAGCAAACCTTGTTCAGGAGGATGCATTGATGTTTCATGCACATAAATGGAAAATGGTTGCTTTTTCTGTCTGTCGACAGCAAAGTCCAAATGACAATATTGATTCTAACTAAAATAAAATTTAATAAATACCTCTTTTTCTGTATCCAAGTCAGTATAACATTTACATGGGTTGAGTTAATTTCAGTGTACTTACTATATGATTAATTTTCAGTCAAAATAAAATCTAGAAAGAGCAGGCATTGTATGAATTTAATTTACATTTGTTTTTTATTTGTGGTATTTGATATCGGATATAAATCTGTGTATGTGTGCTGGTAAATACTGTCATTACTTTTTAAAAGGGGGAAATCTTTACAGGAATGTACTTAAATACGAAGTTATTGTATCACATCTTCTATCAGAGCTGTGGACACTGTAATAATGCTCTGAGGATGACTTCTTTGTTCGTGCTAGATATCATTTTTATGCATTGTGATCTGGCAATAGACATGATGTTAATGACTCTGTACTTTCCATTCAGCAAGCAGTACTGTTGGATCCTGATTTATAAAACAACAACACAACAACACTAGTTAGGGCATTGTATTCTACTTGCCAGATGGTTAACTCCCATGGGTTAATGAGTATACCCAAATTCTAGATGATTTAAGATGTCCTGCGGATATTTCCTTAGGTACGAGGATTGCTGGCTGTTAATTTACATGTGTACTGTATTTTTCCCCCTCTCTATTGGTCTCATGAGGATTCTGAATTTCTTTTCTCCATAAAATGCTAATAAGCCATATTTAACACCTTCCCCTTTTGCTGCTCTGACCATCAAAACATTGTTTTCAGATTTCAAACACTTCATCTATTAGACTGAATTAGTTCCTCACCAAGAGCCAGGAACTGGAAATTTGTATTTGTATACACACACACACACACTCACACACATATATATACACACATGTATATGTATACATACACACATGCACACACACGCACTGTCCTTTTTAGCTTGTGCATGCTATTTTCATAAGTCCTTTTTGCAGGCTTTTCTCAAGACCTCAACACTAGAAAATATTTGAGCATATTAACAAATTTTTAGCAAGCACTAAAAACCTAAATTATTTATTAGTCTGAAATAAATCTGGACTTTGTTTTATGCCAAAGCAAAAAATCTAAGTTTGTGTTACAGAGGGATGTTATCATTCTTGACAGCTGAAACCCATGGAAATGATCCCCTATTAATTACAATATTTTCTTGAGATCTCTCTATAGTGGTGTGGCACTTTGTTACCTCTGACTGTGCCTAACTGGCACACATTCACCTTGAAAAGAGGAATTTTAAAAATAACATGAAAAATATTCATCTAGAAGGAAAAGACACAACTTAGCTACAGCTGTTTTATACATGCATATGGAAGAAAAAAGGTGAGTGGAAATTGCAGGGCAGTATGTCAGAAGTTCAATGGTAAATGAAATAGAGATAGGACAAGTTGCTATTTCAACATAGCTGGCTATCAGCCTTCTCCTGGTTTCTAGCCCCTCTCTATTATCAGGTCACCTTATACCCCCTCATGTACATTCAGAAAATTTAACTACATCACTAGGGAAAATGATGTGCTGGGAAAGTTGAGGAGGGGCTGTTGGCAAAGGAAAAGAGAAAGCAGGGAATGAAAAACAGTTCTTTTCTATAGAAACATAGGTGCTGACATCGTGAAATAGCTCACGGTCGTGTTCCTCCTGGCAGTGGTTGCTGGCATGAAGTTTTGTGAAAGATACTGTAATGGGAAGTTCTTTTCTGATTCTCTTTTACCCATTTAAGGGACACACATGTTCCCTTTTACCTATATAGAGGCTTAATCTTCATTTTAAAAATCCTATTAAACTCTTCACATAAACAATATCTTGAGGCAATAAGTTTCACAAGGTCAGCACATATTGCATAAATCATATCTTTTTGTTTTAGATTAAATGTTTTATCCCTACAACTTTTTAAGCTCTTTCCTCATTTTTGATAAGATGGTATTTTAGTTTACTTTTCAATTACACTCTTCAAAGCATTTTATGTGTCTTTTGTAATCCACTCATTTTCCGTGTCTAGCTCATAACCTTTTTTGTACGTGTCTACTCAGAACTGAGTATTTGTACAATGCTGTTCAAGCTCAGGGTCCTGGTGCATGACTGCAGTTCTTAAGCACCAGGGCTATGCATGTTACTGTTGTTTCTACCGCTTGCGGCAGCAACAACAAACCATCCTGGTATTTACAGAAGCCTCTCCACCATCCCAGAGATATTCACTGGCCACCTCTGGATTCTTTCTATCACTTCTTCTAGTTAGGATGGCAAGAATTCAAAATGAGATTTAATCTGAGGGAAAGCCATCATAACTGCAAGGAAAAAAGGTCTATTTTGTGATGTTCTGTATGCATCTAACATTCTCCTCTTTTTTTTTTCTCACCGTAACTGTACCAAAACCGACAGTTTTCCCTGAACTACCCATTTAAACATTTGGATTTTTTTTCCCTGAGTCACCACAGTTAATTTCAAAACCAGCAGTGTGAGTAATGCAGACGATTTCTTCCCAACTGCATTACTTGGTGAGACTTCTGTTTCCCCACAGTAAAACCCAGGTACCTGGAAATGCCATCCAAGTGCTTCAACAGCACATAAACCAAACGTACAGGGTTAGTAGAAAATGAGAAATGCAGCTGACCTTCATCAGCATATTGATATGCCATCTCATATAGTGGAGACATCTCCAAGCAAGTTTGAGCCCATTGCTGAGGCTGATGTCCAGCCTCAGAAAATCTCGCAGACCTCTGGAAGAGTGCTGAGTCAAGTAAATACCATTCACTCTCCAAGTTCATGCACTTTTACCGGTTTCCTTGACTCAGTGTTTCCTTCAACAGGAGCACTGCCCTCCATCTTCAAAGCACACATTAAAGTGACGGCTTGAGTTCCACGTACCTGTTTGGAAACCTCAAAGCCTGGATACTGCAACCAGGTCTAATGACATGGACTGAGGCTCCAGTCACCGTGACCAACCACACAGTTATGAGGCAACATCAGAACAAAAATACACAGCTATAAGGACGGCGAAACATCTGCTGAGGGCCTGTAGTGACAAACCCTACCAGTGCTACAAGTACTTTGTTTACAACCCTGCCTCAGCTTTTAAATACACACAAATGCTGCCAGGTCTGATCCCAGGGAAGAAACTCTCTCATATTTGTGGTAGGAGGTAACCGTGGGTACCGTACCACATCTGCTGTGTCCACAATTGGGCTGAAAGTTGTTAATTCCAGATAAGGAACATCCCTACTGGTTTCTTACAGGCGGGAGAGCTGGAAACAGGGAGATGGTGAAGCCTGCTCAAGGCTGAAGAGGGTGCCTGTGACAGGTCCAGCTCCTTAATTCACAGACCCCTGGTGACCAGACAGGACATGAAAGTGTAAATTGTGTATGTAGCCTATTTTCTGCTCATTGTGTAAGTTTTGGAGCTTAATCTCAAAACACCCGGAGTATAAAAAAATCCTGACAAGCATTTCAGCACAAAAGCACATAATTCTATACTTGTTTATAATATCCAATGATTATATAGTTAAGAAACCTATAGTATGATGGGCAAAGAAGCAAGCAGCAAACAAGAAAAGTATAGACTAAGTGAGCCAATATATGGAAAGAGCTACAGGCTGAATGCCCATCTACGGAAATCTAATCAGCGCGGACGGAATACAGCTCTGCCACCCAAACAGAGCATTATAGGATGCCAGCTGCATCTGCTTCCCCCCTAGTTATTCCTATTTTTGAGCATAAACCAAGCTCTTAGGGAGTAACTTCTAATAGCATACCCAAATAAGCAGCGCTGTGAGAGGTGTTATAAACCTTTAAATTGCCATTAGCTAATCAGAATCTTTTATTAAATGACCACTGAATCAGAATGTTCATAGTGATTTTCAGTTACAATGTAGAATAGTCGCCATGACTCAATAGCACCCATTAGCAGCACTGGGACCACTGAAAGAGCCGTCACCAGGAGGAAATTCAGTGCTTAAGAAGGTAAGTTAATTTCTTCTTGTAGATGCTTATTTCTAGCCAGGCATATTTCAAAACAGGTTTCCTAACAGGAACTGAGGTGTAGTCACAAATAAAGGCGTGACCCCCCTCTTCTACTTTTGCAAAGTCCCATCCCTTCTTTTTGAGAGGGAGTAGAGGGGAGCGGCATAAAACACATGTGGAAGGGCAAAACTTCTTCCTCCATGCACGGATGCTGCCAGAGCCATGGAGGATTACGATAGCTCCCACTTCAAGGTGGGTGCCTTCCTGGCACAGGAGCACCTTAGGAAATAAAATACTTTTAGAAAGGTATATTAAATCTACTATGTGATATGAAAATGCCTTTCAACTTCTATAATTAAAAATGCAATGATAACAAACATTCTGGAGTTCTTCTTGCAGTGATATCAGAGAGATGTTTTGTGATTTACAATTGTAACTATGGGGTGAGTCTTTATATAAAGGTAAATCACATCCTGTGGGTATATGTGCTCCTGCAGAGAAGTCTCTTCTCGCTTAGTCTACTGGTAAAGGTAAAAATAATGAATAGCCAGGTAGCAATGAGTTAATTCTCCAAAAGGGAACAGAAGCACGTAGTTAAATACTACATCACAAATTACCATTTTTATGTCACCACCTCACCATGACTTTAGCACTAACCCATCTCCATCTTCACACTCTCATTAGGATATAATGCATATTCATGGTCCTGATTATATAGCCACTTTCTTGACTTGTTTTAATTGTGCATAAAGACATTGTGACAGGAGACCTGACCTTTTCAAGATCATTTTCTCTCCATTACTTTTCACAAAGCTATTAACTTGTCGCCTTCCATAAGATTGCAATAATTTATTTCCCATTAATAAAAAATTCCTGGTGCCACGCAAATTAAAATTTATTCAGCAAATAGAATTCTTTGGATTATTTTCTAATGGCTTTATATACTTCCAGCTTAGAAAGAAAAATAATATTAATGGATACAGGGTGAGTGGATAATTGCATACATTGGAGAAAAATGAATATACAACTGATGCTGTGGCTTATTGCACACCAATTACCCAGAAGAGTTCCTTTACTTCCTTTTTCAAGAAATATATTAAATAATTTATTTCAGGGCATATCATTATAATCTTGAAATTATTCCCTTTGTATGAAGGGCTTGGCAACCTGATGCACAAACAACAAATGTTGGTATTAGAAAACCCACACTAAGTAAAAATACTCGTAAGTGTAAATGAAACTAAGTGAAGGAGTAACTTTGACAAAGTTGCAACAGTACTGCATCAGAATTAGAGAAGGATTACATGGTGAAGTGATAAACAGTTTCCATTTCACAGTGTTTCTTCAACAGGAATGAATTATGTTGAAATTGCATAACATGTTAATGATAGAAAGGCTTAGGTTTTCTGAGAACTTTTCGGTTTTGAGCACTTGATAAAAATATTGATGTAATAGGAAAACCAGAGCATCATAATTCAGCAGTATTTATCTCTTTTTTACAATTTAAAGTATGGTATGTCCTTCAACTTGTTTACATAAGTTCCTATTGGGAAAAATAGCTCACGTATATTTTAAGCCATGTATTAGTAACTACTGCACAAACAGGTATTTCAGTGTTTAGAAATTGGCATGAAAACTGCAAACCATGTAATAGCAGCTGTTTCAAATCCCTGATCATCTAAATGGGAGTGGTGATGATAAAACTCAGTGATATGTTGCTGGAACGTTTCAAGGCTGTAGAAAAAGAAGTCATTAAACTTTCTAGTTCAAAGTCACAGAAATGTGAGCTGAAAGAGGAACTCTTGACTATCTGCTCCCTCTCCCAAACAACTCAAAGCTGTTCCCACTCTGCCCTGGTGCGACTGTAAGCACTTGCTGAGAAATCTTTTAAAAACTGCTAAATAATGCTATACGTTGGGTAGTTTGACCATGTGTAGGAAAGCAAGGTGGTGTTTAATTCATTAGCCAGATGAACTCTAATAGAGAAATATGGAGAGCGGCATGGAAAGGTATGCAAGGAGAAAGGAGAAGGAATGGTTAGGGAGGGAAGCCAGGCTACAGTACCAACCTCTGCAAGTCTGAGCCCTGGAAGAGAGATATCTAGATGTTAGAAAAGAGACTTTGTCCACAAAGTATACATTGCTATCAGAGTCCACGCGGACAAGCCCTCACTGGCCTGGGCCCAGTCCAGCAACTGGAACGTCAGAGATGTGCTGTGGTCTGTGCCTGCAAATGTCTCCTGGCAAAAATAAACAACATTTGTGTTTGCAGGAAAGGGCAGGCTGGGAGGGGGTGCTTGGCTCAGCAATAGATCCTACCTCCCAGCCTCTCTTATGCTGGGGTAGAAGGAGCTTTTTGCATGAAACCACAAGTTCACCAGCAAAAGCTGAGAAACAAAAAGCAATGTATGAAAGGGCTAGAGCGGATCCAGCTCTGGAGATTCATGCTTTTGGCAGGTCTCTAAGAGGGTCAGTAAATGCTTATGGTTCTGGCTCATTTGGATGATTGTGTAGCATGAGGGTATCCCACACAGCTGGTCCAGGGTGTCTGAGACCGTCAGAACTGACTGCAATCACGTGAGAGTTCAGATTCCCATGCCAGTAAATGAAGCTGGCCTTGGACTGGGATTCCTGTTTTGATAGTTTTAGACGCTAACCTCTCTGTGAGGAAGTTCTAGCTTAGTCCACACTAAGCTGTGTATCATCAACAAAGGCAAACTCAACTGTCTCTGCACAGTAGCAATTTGTGGCTGAAGGACATTTTTAAGAACTCAAACCAAAAAATACTGAATGATTTTGTGAACTTTTAATACATAGATAGCTTTCTTAGCAAACCTTTTGAGGTCTGCTGGGATTTTTTTTGTAAGTATATTCATTAACCAAAATTAACATGGTCTTCTTGTCAAATCTGATTTCTAAGTAGACAATGAATGAAATTCAAAGAATAAAATTTAAAATGCAGAAAAAAAATTGGAAAATGGAAGGTTAAGGTGTAAGATGTTGACAATGTTCATAAACTCAGAAACAGAAACAGCTGAATTTCTGACTTATGATAAAAAAACCCTCACAGGAATGGCAATCTACAAGCTAAATGATTTTATCATACTGTTACTGCATTAGGCCTGGGAAGCCTTTATTTATTTTTTTTTTAATCTTGCTGTTTTAACTTTGTGGTGGGGATTCTGAAATCGGTGATTGGCTTTAAAAGGATTTTTTATTTTACACTTAAGTCTGTAAGTTCACGGTAAAGAATAAGTGACTAAACTGTGCAATGTTCCCAGCCCATTAAATATATAAAACTAGTCACCACTCCTTTAAATTCTGCCTTAAAAAAATCAACTTGGAATTAATTACAAAAATCAGGTTTAAGTTTGTAATTTATCTCAACACAAGGAAAAAAAATTTTTTTCAGTTGGCTTGTACTTATTCAAACCCCACTTTCTTTTTTCCTGCCTTAACATAACTAAATGAGTTTGTTACCCCAAAGCCATGGTTTATCCCGGAGGGTAGGTGTTCTGATACACTTTAAATTCACAGTCAGACCTAACTTAGGCATTTTATACACCTGCATATCTCCTAAGGAGACTTCCCTAGTGTAACATGAATGACAAACATTCAATAATAGAAAAAGCATTCAAATCTATTCCTTCACTCACACAAATTACTTTCACAAGTTCAGAGTGGTCATTACTGATCCCTGAATACTTACTGATAGTAATCACACTGATGTGCATAAGCGCTGCAGAAAATTAATTACAGTTTGTCTTTCATAAGATTGATGCCTCATTGCTATTAATAGGGTATCAATACTTCAGAGGGCAAGAAAGAATGGTTTAAACGTGCAAGTTGGTACATGTTGAATAATAGGGCAGGATTATTTCTAGTGAAAAAGTTATAACCTCTGTTAATAGATCTTTGCTAATAAGGACCAGATTTGTACGGATGCTCAAGATGTCTGGAAAGTTTTGGCATTTTCTTGTGCAATCGCCTGATGTAGCTACAAGACTTATCATGAAACAGTTACATTAGGGTTTTGAGGGGAAGTTGGAATAATTCAACTGCCAATTTAGGCTGCATTTGTATTTGAAAAATTACAAATTTAGGACTCAGGAAGAAAGAGCTGGCCACAAAATGATGTTTTCCCTCATGAAAAAAGATGAGCGAACATGAACATTTTTGTGTGCTTTCACAGAATCTTTAAGGCATTCTTAAAAAACCCTAAATCAAATATTGAAATATTTATTTTAGTGACACCGACCCCAAAGTGTTTACACAGAGGATTTTTTCCATTTCACTTTTGTAGGAAAAAACCATTTTTTCAAAAGCATGTGTTAGAGGGCTTTATATCACATTAGCACAGTCCACTGACCCATGCTGTCCTCTCTCTGAGTACCAGCATTTAAATCAGCAAAACACATTGGACCAAGTTTGTATTTGGGGTAACTTTGCTGCAGAGTTGAAATAACCAGAGATACACTGGGGATTAACTGGATCTGGTTTGCCTACCACCAGCCCAGTTTAATTTTCCAACGGTCAACAGTATGCTATATTTATTACAAGAATACAGCTCTTTCTGACTAAATCATTGCATCAGTTGTGTTTCCTCACACTGATGCTCACTCACCATTAAATTGAGCTCTGTTACATTGCAAAGAAAATCTTTATATCCTAGCCTAGTTAAATGGTCTAAGCAAACATGACATATACCTATTTCACAAGGCAATGTAATGTAAAGACGGGCCTCTTGCTCCCCTTTACTTGTGCAGATGGGTATATTTTGCATGCCTCCCACACATCTCCATCCAAATGCACAATATGGATGTTTTATCTTTCACAACAGGAACCTTCTGTTCACAGATATGTCAACATTCCTGAGAATGTTTCTGAATTTTGCAGGATGGGACCCTACCTGCATACCAGCTAGTTCATCCTATACAATATAGAGAGGAAATTCAAAACTCTCCAAAAAAGCCCTAACATTCTATATGGTTATAAAGTTTAAGAACCTAGGAAGCATTGCTGTCCTTATTAACATGAATAGGAGTTTCAGCATTTACTTTGGCTGAGCTAAGATTTACTCAAATCTTGATTTTACAGCAAATCATTTATATACATATTTTATATCTATCTACGTAGTGAGGTATGGTATCTTACATATAAAGCTGACCTTATTTTCTCATTTGCTAGGAAGCTGAAGTTTATACTGCGAATGATCATATGTCACATTTGTTGAGTTCCTTCTGTTCGTTTTTTGAGAAAAATACAAGTGTGCACTTTTTTTTTTAGACATGTGACTAAGAGGAGGATGCACCTAGCTGTAGGTCTGATGTAGACAATATCTTTTATAATGTTCTGATGCTGCCATATCAAAGGTTTGTCATTAAAAGCAAGCATACTATCAAGTGGGAAAGCAGACTTATATTGCAATTATTTTCCTATTAGCTGCTGCCCATTGCTCCTGACAGGTATAAATTAGATCTCGCTAGGTTGCCTACAGATTAATGAGTTCCAAAATTGGCATTTAATTGTTTGGGAGTAAGAGGCAGAAAAGGAAGGTATCTGCAAAAAATCTTTATCCACCTGTGATTAGAAGATATTCTCCTTTCTTTCTGCTTTTCCTTTCTCCCCTGGCATCGCTTGGGTGATAACTGACACTTCTATCAGAGGATTCCTTTCGACGCAGCAGAAACTTGCAGCTGAGGCAAGGCCAGAATTAATAATCTGCGTGAGCAAACACACAGCTGCTGTTTGTGGAGAGAGATTCTATTAACGAACAGTGAATTCTCATAATTAGCTGAGCGGTTTCTGCAGCTGCCTGCCTGACCCCAGACTACACAAATTGTGGGTGGTGTTCGGCCTCTAAATCAATCTTACCTAATTACTATAAGCATGTTCCTCCAATCCTAATGACTGGGGGGGCATGGGGGGGAATAGACATTTCCTTACCCATTCAAATGTTCCTCTTATTAGATTCTCTTTTGTGCCTAAATTCATATTTTTTCTATTAGCATTTCTAAGAGTATACAGGTGTGGTTACAAATCAGAAGCACAGAAGTATAATTCATGTCCTACAACCATGTGCCAGTGTGTGTCTGCTTTGCAAACAGTAGCAAAATGTGTGCTTGTTGGAAGCATCTGCCTTGCTTCAATTCACAAAACATAATTTAAAGCACACATGTCTGTCTGGATTCAAAGCCTTTTCTCTGCCCTGCTTCCCCTCCCCCCCAAATTAATGTGACAAAAAACGGAAAATCATGAATGGTTGTGCCTTCGTCTGGTCTGAAGCACAGTTACTTTCTACTGTCTCGTCACGTGGTGCCCGAGAAGACAAGCATATTTGTCACTCGGGAGAAAAAAAGGGACAATTTTCACTGACAGCCCGTTGCTCAGCCAGGAGCTTCATCTTCCCAAGCTGGGGTGGAGCACGGAGCCAAAGGGCTCACCCGCGCCGGGGCGAGCAGACCTCGGGCACCTCACCTGCGGCAGTGCGGGAAACACAGCTGCGGCCGTAGCATGCCCGCAAGACATCGCGCTGCAGGAGGAGAGGCTGGCGCCTGCCGCCAGCCCGGCGTCCGGGTGGTAGCAGCACTCATTGGCATCGTTTATTTCTGTTGGGGAAACGTTAGCTGAACGTATTCCCAGATAAATTAGATATGTGGGTTATGACTAATTCGCCCTAAAAAGCAGTCTCCAGAACCAAATCTCTTATCCATCCCCGTCCTTTGTCTGCCCATGTACCCTCACAAGCAAAGACTCCCGTTGTCACTTGTCTGACACTGTTCGGCTCACAGCAGCTCCTCCCCAAAGGTAAAATATGCTGCTGATGTCTGCAGTCCCTCCCTCCTTGGGAGCCCCAGGTCTTCGGCTTCTCCTTTGGTGTCCTTTTAGGGATTTGACTTGTTATCAGCTCCTTCCATCAGAATTAGCAACACCCAGAAGATCTGTGTCCTGGGCTCCTTTCTTTTTTTTTAGCTGAAAATAGGATCTGGGGCAAACCATTAAGGGCCTGAGAGTGAGCTAGCTGAATCTGATTTGGTGTGGACCTAGGCAGTAATTGGATGTGGTTAATGTAAAATCAGATGTTTGCCATGATTTTGAGACTTAATTAATTTAGGAACAAGGTGCACGGACAGTAAGTTCGAGTGAAACTTTATGAATGGCTGGAAATATTAACTCTCAGGAGCTTTGTGTAGAGGTCCCAGTTTTACAGGTACAGAATTACTAGCTTGCTTGATCTATTTCTAAGACTGATCAAGCAACATCTCCCAAGAAAGACATTGAGGTGCTGGAGTGTGTCCAAAGGAGGGCAACGAAACTGGTGAAGGGTCTAGAGACCAAGTCTTATGAGGGAACTGGGATTGTTTAGCCTGGAGAAAAGGAGGCTGAGGGGAGACCTTGTTGCTCTCTACAACTAACTACCTGAAAGGAGGTTGTAGCGAGGTGGGTATCGGCTCTTCTCCCCAGTAAAAAGCGATAGGACAAGAGGAAATGGCCTCAAGTTATGCCAGGGGAGGTTTAGATTGGATATTAGGAAACATTTCTTCACCGAAAGGGTTATCAAGCATTGCAACAGGTTGTCCAGTGGTGCAGTCACCATCCTTGGAAGTATTTAAAAGATGCGTAGGTGTGGTGGTTAGGGACATGGTTTAGTGGTGGACTTGGCAGTGCTAGGTTAACGGTTGAACTCGATGATCTTAAAAGTCCTTTCCAACCTAAATGATTTATGATTCTATGATTCTAAGTTCTTTTATATGTATTTAAGATGGTATTTTTGCTATGGTTATAAATATTAGGCGTTGGATATTTAACAACCAGATTTTCACCTGCTGGTCAGGGTCCACCTTGTTGTCAAGGGCACAACTCCAATAACAGTGTTATACCAATGCAGAAGCAGCATCATGAAAACCAGCGGCAATGTGGGAGGGCAAGGAACAACTTGTAGGGTAACCAAATTATACAGAGATACAAGCACAATACATTTTTCACAGCACTACCACTTGTGATCATTAAATGTTTGTATGTCAACCGAGAAAATCTCAAATGGATTCATTATTCACATCATTTATGGATTACTTTATGAATTATTCTTCCTTATAAACTGTTAGAAACTCTGAGAACATCCAATACTTGAAATTTGAGATCTAGATTTAATTGTCACTATCACAAGTCATGTATTTTTTGTTTCCTTGTTGATTGGTTTATCTTGGAACTGTAAGACTGAATTTCAAATTTTGAATGTTGAGACCCAGAACATAACTTGAAATTAATTTGGGTGAAACGATTAGAAGCTGTGGTTTACAATTTCATTTTCGCAGGTTCATGTCACAGCCAGTAAAGCTCCTGAATTTTTATACAAAGTGGAAGCTGTAGGGTCACAAGAACATCAAAACTATTTCTCAGAAAGATGTGTATTCCTAGAAATCTTTTCTGAGGAAGCAAAAATTAAAATAATTTCCTATGATACATAATGTAAGGAATTAAAATATATTACACTGTCAACATCTCTTCTCCAGCTAAAGAGAATGAACTGAACTTTATATGTAGAATCTTTCTGGAATCAATGTGAAAAAACACTTTTATTTGCCCAGTCAACTGCAACGCTTCAGATTCTTCATATTCACGATGATAGAATATTTCTTGTCGCGCAGCTCAACAACTTGTTCTTTAGTGACACTTGTACGAGGTATTACTACATCAGAAAACCAAAATCAAACAACCCTGGGCCCTGAGTTAAAAGAGGTTAACAATATAAAGACCAGTCTGTATACTGGACGCCAGCAGCCCAGCTGGATTTGGCTCTCTAGATCATCTTACTTGCATACAACAAACCCTATTGATGATAATACTCCCAGTCTTGGAAGCACAATGCCATACACAAAATTTGGTTGTAACAGTTTATTGGGATGTTACGAGGTAGCTTCAGTAGGTAAGCAATAAATGGAGACATAATGCCTGTCTATGCATGTTGTCTGCTGCACGTTAGTAATACACAGTAGATGTTATTTCTGTCTGTTTTCCTTATTTTAACATATAGACTTCTTTTAATATTAACAATAAAACATTGCCTGAAATATACTCTGAAGATGCACATCTGTTGCAATCTACTGCATATACAGAATGCAGCCTCCACAACAAATCTTTTAAAAATAGAACATGTTGGTCCAAATAAGCAAGCAAGAGCCCAGCTTCTTACAGGGAAAAGGACAATCTTTTTCCATTAAATTTGTGTATTAAAGATATTGCATTTCCTATGTCAGTCAGGAGAAAGTCACAAGGCATTTAGATCCTGTCTTATAACAACAGAAAAAGGAATAAAACAGTCTTTCAGAACCCCCCCAAACAATTTGTTTTCATAGGCAAAATACTGCAGGGCACTCTTATCACAAAGCCTGGCAAGTAAATAAGGTTTTGTGGCAGCAATAAGGGGCTTGTTCTGTATCTGTAGTCAATAGACACATTGAATGTACAAAATAGGGGTGGTATGGTTAAAAATAAAAAACCCACAAAGCAAAATCCAAAATAAAAACATAAAAATAGTAAAAAAAGAAGACAAGAAAATCATCCAGCTAGGAATATGCACTAACTAAAGCACCTGAAAATTATTCATGTCTGAAGAATCTGGTGTTGAACCAGAACAAAGTCAATGGGAGAAAAAATGGTAGTCTTTTCACCACTTTACTCACGTGAACAACTCCAATATATATATCCCAGCATAACAGAACAGCCACTGGTCCTACCTATGCCAAGAGAGAAGCTCTTATGCTGTTCACATAGTCTGGTCCAGAATCCCTTCAAATCATTGGACATCTTTCCACGTAAGGCCCACATGCTCATAGGTGTCAAAAGGTTTTGTTTTCTCTTACCCTTTTAAAACCTTCCCAGCCATTTTTATTACTACAGTCATCTGAGAATGGCTGGAGTCTGAGGGCAGAATTCCTCTCTGCCAGAAAGGAAAAGTGGAACAACAAAAAACCAAGTATTGCCTCCCTTCCCAAGAAAGTTATCCTTCAGCCAGGGTCCAAAAGGAAGCCCACCTGTGGCTGCCTGTGGACAAAAGCAGAGTGATGCACGGATCCCTAGAAATAACAGTCCCAACTCACCAAACAACCCAGCCCAAGTTTTATAATGCTATGGATGCTGCAGTCTTTATCATCTTTTCTTTAAAGAATGGGAAAGATTTTCCAGCTTTTTTTTGCCTTGGCCAAAGCTAGCCTGGGACCCAGCTGTGTAAAGGAGGAGGTTATGCCAAGCTGTTGCAGCTCAGCTGATGGCAGGAGCCCAGCACAGGTTCATGCCAAAGGGTTTTTCTGGTTTTCAAGCCCTGTTGCCAATGAAGTGATGGGAGATCTCTAATAATCCTGAGAAAAGTAGCCCAGGGGAGTGGAGAGGCAGCTTTTACAGCAGGGTTATGTGGGGAGACTGGGTTTCACAAAAAGCTGGGGCCAGCCTGGAAAGGATAAGAAAGATCAAGGAAACAACAGGTTACCAGCACTGTGTGGTTTAACACTAGGCAGCCGTAAATGAGCAAAATGGGTAAATTAACTCATATCCACTTGTCCATATTTCTGCATACTTGGGGCAAAACAGCTATTTATTACCCTGGGAACAGTACTATATGAGCCTATAGAGAAACACGGGTTCAGATCCATAACCCTCTACAGCTTGGTTCACATTGAATTATCAGTCTCTTATTGTATCTGTTTACAGAACTTGTGCTTAGATTGTCATCTGTTCCGCAGCAAAAGTGTGTCTCCTCTACAGAAATCCAATGCAATCAGTAGACCTTAGTAAAATCACCTGGCAGGACAGACTGGAGCTCGTCTCCTAAGGATATGCAGTCTGAAAATCTGAAAACACACACACACACACACACACACACACACACACACACCCTCCCCTCCTTCATTTTTGGACATTGGAATAGTGTGCTGTCTACATGTTATGCTTTATGTGAGTCTCATCCTCCAAGGAGGCTGAGAGTGGTCACAGTTCTAGGAGTTGCCTAGCAGGCAAACAAGGGCTCAGGTAGCAGCAGACGTGCATTTTCTGAACTGGACTCTACTGCT